>NC_068355.1:27578395-27748395 GCF_020536995.1 Dreissena polymorpha
AGCGAGAGCACCGATGGCGTTGAAAGTGTTAGGCTGATATGGGTGGTCTATTTCAAAAGGATGCATTTCATTTATTATAAGACATAAGTTTATAAAACCTATATTTTTCTTATTTGTCATTGATTGTAAATTATGGTGGTAGTTTTAAAATTTTTATTTTGTGTTGGTTTTTTACATGAAAATGTGTATTAAGTAATAAAGATTGTAAAAGAACAAGTAATGCTTAGTAACCTTTAGTTTCAGTAAATTTTAAAGCCATCTAATATTGAATCAATTTATATTTTGTTACAATTTTTAGTTTCAAAGAAAAATTAATTATTTAAAATCTAACTATTAACAGAGATTCAAAAATCTGACCTGTATAACAGCCCTATATTGCCATTGTCAGCATTCCAATTTCCAGCAAATGTTACCTCTTCCCATTTTCTCATTCTTCAGTGTTGTTTTAATGGGCCATTTAACTTTGCAAAAGCAAAGTTAAATAGCACAAGGTAATTAATCAAGGCATCATCAATTAACAGATTCAAAAAGTTTTATGGCTCCGGACTCTCCATTTCAACGTTCAACTCTGTAAGACCTGTTAATGGGGGACTCCTATGTCCACCCATTCTCTACATCAAATTGATTTAAATCGGTCAATTTCTGGCTCAAAGTAAATCATTTTAATTTCAATTAACACATCTCTATTACTTTCAAACTCTACACTTTATCAAATCCATAGAAATTCAGGTCAGCATCCATGTCAGAATAATCAGAAAACATTCATCGTACTCCGCAATTTTTCTTACAGGTTACAATACACTAAATACTTTTGGTGTTCAATGCTATACCCTCTAAAAACAAAATCTTCATTTATTTGAAGACACAATTCTCTGTACGGGCAGTTGCCATGACTTTATTTTTGAATATTTCTGTGTTCATGTGGTAGGGAAAACATTGTTGTATACTACAAATTCCTTGTTTTGCTTTTAGGTTGGAGACTACATAAGACTTTGACAGTTGGCGGGAAACCATCATCAACTGGAGAGATGCCGGTAAAAAGATGGCCATAAAACAGTGACCGCTGATTCGCATTGAGTTCTTTCTTACATATTGGATGACCTATGTTTTTTATTGTTTAAATCATTGCGGCTTGGAATGCTCTTTAAGAAAAGGTATGGTTATGGGGGTGTCTACGCGCAAAAGTTTGACTTTATTTTTTGTTAAAGTTATTGCTTTTACATTGAATTTGTGCAGGAAATCTTTTGGTATGTTGTGACCTAAACTAACTTATGATAAAAATGAAATATCATCTGCAAGTGCAAAATATGACTGGGAAAGCAGATTTTTGGTCATTTCTTAGCAAAAGGGAAGAAAATAAGTGCATTAAATGCACGAATTCAGATTATTTGACCTGGAATAGTTGTTTTTCAAGTTGACCCACCACCCTTATATAGTGGAATAAGGGCTAAATTGCTTTCCGACTTAAATTCAACCGCATGTTGGTTGACCGTGTCGCGTTAATGTGTTACATGAAGTTAGAATTCAACGCCAGGGACTCCGTGATCGAGTAACGCAACTAAAGCTTTTGCGAAAAGCATGAACATTCAAACAGAGCCCCATTTCACCGACATGGAATGGCAGGCATTTTTACAGTATGGACAGTGCAGCAGATGCTTAACTGAGCACGCCTTCATATTTAGTACAATCATGAATTTAGCAAGCTTTATCACTTCATATTATTCATAAAAGTACACTTAAAATACATAAATGCATGTTTTTGTTTCATTTTTTATCTTTTTCTATTGGGTATTTTGACTTTTTCAGGTAGAGGAATGTCTGCGACTAAGTCAAGGGCCACTGGATAAGGGTTGTTGATGGCAAAACAGGTAATAATATCATTTTGTTATCATGTACACAAGCAAATAAGCATATGTATGATGCTTTAGGTGTGAAAGACTGTCATAATCAGGTTTGTGGTCACTCACACCCTTGCCGTCATGTAATTCTCCTCGCAGTTTGTATTGATAGTTCCGCGTCCTGACATGTAAAGCTCGTGCTTTGTTGGCAGCTGAAGTTGGCACTTAACAGGTTTATCCTTGTTCCTGAGCATGTATGCAGTACAGCTGAGTTGATTTGCTACTTGTAACCCTACAATTAGCTTGTTTTTGGTATTGTTTTCTCACAATATGCTTATATTGATGGTTCCGGCTTAAAAGGGTGTCGCGCCTTACTTATACATAGGAGTGTTATAGCAAGTGTCCTCTTCATCATTTACCTTAGAGGGATCTTTTTGACAAAATTTGGCACTTTCAGCAACTTGTTTTGTTTTTTATTTGGTACATGCTTCTCTCATTCAGTGATTTAATGACAGAATTGTCCTTATTCGTTTTTCTTTGCATAGAAAGGTGACACGAATCATTGATATTTGTTGTGTTGAGAATTCTGCAGGAAGCTGTGTCCCCAAAAGAAGTACTAGAAACCCCTTTCAGGACACTGCCTTGATCTGAACTGCCTTTTTACCCCTGTTACTACATGGAACATCATTGCTAAGCTTATAATGCTTGCCTACATATGTGTATTTTGTTCAATTTAACTTTTCCTTCCAGCTTAAACCCCCCCCCCCACAAATGAGCATTGTATTCTTTCGCTTGGTTACAAACTCCCATTTTGACCAGATTGCCACCATAAAAATAGCCTGAAGTACTTATTTTGTATCCAAAATATGAAAATTTGTATTGTCTTGAACCTCTAAATGAGAGCTGGCAATGCATATTGACCATCTGCTGCAGTTAAAAGGCACCCATGACATTATATGCTAGAATATTTCATTGGCGGCTGGTAAATAAATGGGAACCGATCGACAAGGCGCTTTCAAGATTTTACACTTTTATTGGTGTGAAATAACAAGTTATTGGAAGCTTATTGATTTCTACACTTCAAAGTATCTTTGATCTCTCATTTGACTAATAAGTTTATTGTCTTGGATGAAATTGGATTGTTTTTGCTTTGAAATTGGCATTTTTGGGATGATTAAAGAAAAAACACACACAAAAGACATCATCAAAATTGCTTAGAGTGAAAATATCTAACAAATTCATTCTTTCCCCACCACACATTAGCCCCACTTGCATGTCTATTTGGTTTGTTTTGGTATTTTATTGCAGATATTGAACACAACAGCTTTAAATCTTAAAGGGGCAGTTAAGCTTTAACAGGCCTAATATCGCCTTCTTCGGACTGAAAACACCCGCGTGTGAAAATATGATACAGAATGGCCAAATGGACAGCTAATCCAGCCAAACTTAATATATTGGTGCAATATGGATGGGAAGATAATAATATGAAAGAAAAACACATTTCAGTCAAAATAAATTTCTCTTATAGGTTACAATACACTAAATACTTTTGGTGTTCAATGCTATACCCTCTAAAAACAAAATCTTCATTTATTTGAAGACACAATTCTCTGTACGGGCAGTTGCCATGACTTTATTTTTGAATATTTCTGTGTTCATGTGGTAGGGAAAACATTGTTGTATACTACAAATTCCCTGTTTTGCTTTTAGGTTGGAGACTACATAAGACTTTGACAGTTGGCGGGAAACCATCATCAACTGGAGAGATGCCGGTAAAAAGATGGCCATAAAACAGTGACCGCTGATTCGCATTGAGTTCTTTCTTACATATTGGATGACCTATGTTTTTTATTGTTTAAATCATTGTGGCTTGGAATGCTCTTTAAGAAAAGGTATGGTTATGGGGGTGTCTACGCGCAAAAGTTTGACTTTATTTTTTGTTAAAGTTATTGCTTTTACATTGAGTTTGTGCAGGAAATCTTTTGGTATGTTGTGACCTACACATTTTCAAAGAATGAAAGTGCTTTTTGCCCGACTTCCTGTTGAGCATATGTAAATTTCTATTTATAATTAACCAATGAAATTTTACATATCCATAAACCAGGGCCTAATAAATTCAGTAATGTAAAGATTTGACCTCTCCCAGAAATAAACAAAGGAAATTGAAAGTAGTTGTGAGGTCACTATCAACAAGAACAGAATTGTTTTACGAACGAAATTAGTTTTAGTTTCTAAGAACGTTTTTCACATAAAACGGTCTTAGAATAATTCACTAAAAACGGTGTAAACAATATTCTTGGAAGAAAATGTTAGAAATAAGTTTCTTAATAAAAAATTGTAAGAATTACCAAATACTATATTAGATATCTATTTCGTCTGCCCAAAATCAGGTAAGGCTTCAAAAAAGACAACCATTTCCCCATGTGATTTCGAAATGTGGTATAACAAAAGCCTATTTGCGTTGCAAATAGGCTAAAAACCACTTATGGATTGTGGACCAGACTGAATACATGTACAGCTGGTAACAGTTGCTGCCCCTGTAGAGTGGCAGGTGAAGATCCAGTTAGTTATTAGAAATGTGTTACATAGAATTGCAAATTGTTTTGCGTAATTCATACACTGAACAAGGGTCATGTAAGTGTCTATAAATGCCCCAAAGTAATGTTAGATTCAATCGTTTGGTACCGGTATTGATCTTCAAAGAAGTTGAACACATACATGTTTTTTGTTGGAGAACAACAAATTAACAATCATCAATAACTTTTAAATATTGAGGGTAATTTTATTTAAACTTTGCACTGCATTTCCTTAATATTATATGACTTTTTGTAATATTCCCTTCCAAAAAACTAACACAAAAATAACAAAGACCATAGCTCTTAATCACTGCTTATTCTTCTTGGCAATGCCCAGGGATTAGTTTGATTAAAATCAAATGTATGTGAATAGTGACCCTGCGTTTATCCGACCCTCGATGGTCCAGAAATCTCGAGATCCGGAAGAAAGTCAAGGGGAACGGATTTTTTATATAGTATGTATTTTGCCCCGTTAAGTCCGGAATCTCGCATTCCGGCTCCTGGCGTAGATATTGCGATACCGATCTGTGTATTAAGCTGTAATAATGTCTCGTTAATAGGGATGCTTCCCAACATTGGGGCTTATTCGCCCACCCGCCGTATAAACAAAAGCACAATCACCGAGGCATGAAGTATTGTTGTTTAAGGCTTAATCGCCAACCCATCGTTTTAACAAAAGCGTGATCACCAAGGCGTGAAATATTACCAGTATTGTTTTTAGGCATGATAGTTAATAGGCGTGACTCAACATGATTGAACTACGACTTTAAACTTAAATTCATGTCGACATAACACAATGCATCTGAAATGACACACTTGGTTAGATGTTTTATTTTCTGTAATGTCTTTAATGAGCTGAACACGCGACCAATAAAGATGCTGATTACAATCGGACCGCCATCACAAAACTCTTAATCACTTTAAATGACATGCTAGTTTAGAAAATTTAACAGTTTGCTTTCACAGTTTTCCATGTTTACCAAAATAAAAAGATAATGTTTTGCGTTGAAAAATTATTCCAACTTACTCTGTCATACTACGCATGTCATTCGATATTTTGCTGAAGCTACAAATCAAGAAACGTCATGTCAAGGCCTGCAAGCAAGCGTCGTCGGGTAGATTTAGTCCCTGCCAAGGAAATATCAATTGAATAATAAGCTATCAACACTTAACTGTGCGATTGTAACATTCACAAAGCTTTACGTCATGTGTGAACATGTACTAAAATTTGGTTATGAGTTTTTGTATTTACATTGTTTAACAACATTTGATTTTTTAAACTAAATAAATGTCTGCGTAACAAGAAAATACCATTTTTGATGCGAAATTATAAAGTATGTAAATGTTCATAAACATAAGGTTTATGTCATAAGGTAAATATTTCACTTTTGAAACACACTGGTTCGATAATCCTGAAGATTCGTTAATCCGGAATTTCTGCCGGAGCGGACGTGTCTGGATAAACGTGGGGTCACTGTAATACTATAAGAGTCGAATTGCTTTGCAAACAGAACTAAGGGCATGTCAAAGTTTAAATCTTATTAAACCTTCAATACTGTTGAGCTAAGATCTACATAATCAAATTACAGTCAATCTTGTATTAAGAGACCACTCAAGGGAGTAATCAAAAGTGGTCTCTTAATAAAACGGTCTTTGAATACAAAAGGCCATTCTGGAAGAATGCTTACCCTCAATTTTAATCTATATGAAGGATAATCTCTTTTATCCACAATGATTTTAACTTTTATAATAAAATGAATATAAACACAATACATAAAAAATATTTTACTTATGTGTTTTATTTTTCACTTATTATAAATTATCATTTATTATAAATCAATTGTGTCTACATATTTATTTGCAAAAACAACAAAGACAGGGAAATATTTTTCCTAAGAACAAAGAATTTTGCTAAAAATGTGTAACAGTCTACATATACATGTGTACAGCTAAAACTAGAAATAAATGTCAGAAGCCAAAAGCTATGATATTTTATCACATGTATTTCTCTTTCCGTTTTTATATTGCGCGTTTTTTTTCACCTGACACATTTTTTTCCACGTCTTCAAGCACCTCGGCTTTACGCTTAAAAATGTTCTGAATTTGGGTTTTACCAACTCCAAACTCATCTGCGATTTTACGTGCACTTATACTCTTTGACAATTCCAAAACCTGAATTTTCTCGTTCAACGTTAACACTTTTAGTTTTGACATTTTAATTTCTGCATGTACGCTTAAGGAAATCTAACTCGTTTATGATACATAATGAGCTGAAAAAATTAAAACACGTCAATTGAAAACAAACAATCAGACCTGATTGAAAAATTTATTAAGTAAATAACAATGTGATTGGCTAACAAATATCTACTAATTAGCATAATTACAAATTGGTAATGTACGGATTTCGACAGATGTTGCCGATTAATAATTTATTTTCCGCACTTCTCAGGAAATATTTGTCGCATACAGTGCATTGTTTCTGCACCTGTTATCTATACTCAAGAAAAATCGGCATTGTCTCTTAACGATCCACATAGTAAACTATTTAAGCTGTAGACTGTGCGCAATACATTCCCCTATTATTCAACTCAATAAATTAATACGCAGTCTACAACAATACCGGTCAGAACCGGTCAACGAGACAAAGCTTAATCATAATGGTTGTGAAAACAAAGCAGAGGTGTAACAGTACATCTTATCGGCTTAGATAAACAATTTACACGGATTTGTCCCTGAAAGATCAATAGATTAACCACTTTTACCTCCTTGTGGTCGCTTAATACAAGATTCGGACATCAAAATACACACAAATCAGCGGTCGCTGGTCGCGTAAGACAAAAGTCGCTTAATACAATATCATTATATAGCGAAAAAGCTCCGTGGGATTTCAAAATGGTCGCATAAGACAAAGGTCGCTTAATACAAGTGGTCGCATCCACAAGATTGACTGTAGTGTTATGATGTGCTCTGGACAAGTAGATATCGATTAGCGTACATTGAAGCGCTGAGGTTATACATTTTGATCTACCACCTCACGTCTTTTTTTTTATTATACTTTAATTTTTCGGCCGATTTTGACAAATTATATATCATTAGAAAGCCTACGTTACGTAGTTTTCAGATATATAAATATATATTATGTTTTTCTTCTGATTTGGGCAGCCTGGCCAGTTATAACTTAAACTTTTGCAAATATCACACCGTTTTAGAGTCTAGATTTACGGTTGACATGTTCTTACTTTATACCAATTTGTAGCGTTTATATTTGGAGTTCAGTTTTAAAAATTTAATCTTGCTTAGGAGAACAGAATTCTGTATACGACAGAAAAAAAAGGTTTTAAAAATGAAAAATCGCGCGGTCCTAACGCAGAGAACTGATGCCACGGTCTTTACGATTATGCTTTTGTTAAGATACCGGCCATTTAATTTCCTTTGTTATGATTATTATATTTTTTTATGGAATATATTGAAATATTTTGTTCTCGAAACATATCAATAAAGCTTATTTTTAATGATGCTTAATAAATTAACAAATTCAGCTCTGGTTTATAACACAGACAGGGTGTTAATTTTGTTACGAGACAGCGTATAAATTTTTCTTTTTTTTGGAATTGGGAAAAAAAAAATTCAAATGGGAAACAGATATGATTGAGTCATAATATCCAAAATAAATGGGTGGTCGAAGTTATAGGAACTTATGAAGATATAGAATAAAAGGATTTATAAACTGAAATATGTGTGTGTTTTTTTTTCAATATTTTATGCGCTAAATTTGAGGCGCCTTTTAAAAGCAATTATATAAAGAGTTCCTGGCCAAAATCAAGGTTAAATTACTTTAAAATCATTTACTTATTGGTATACAGTACAGCCAACGCATAACAAACATAATCCTCGTTCACCCCACGGCCAGAACGATAGTACTCGGCGGCTGCGTCGTGTGTTCACGCGGTGTATCGCCGAGACACTCGGCATCGTTCAGCACAACGACGCCGAGTCTGTATTAACCTCGCGTACTTTCGCGGCATAAATCCGTAGCATACGTACGCGCGGATTGAGTGCAAAAATATACGCGTACATGTTCATTTGTGTAGCATCGAAACTTTAATGCTACTTTCATAGGTATTATTTTCACTTTTGATAAGCGGATATGATTTTTATATGATGCTTTATTATACTATTTATATTATATCACTTCCTCAAATATATTCAACACGTAATGCACCTTAAAGGGATCTTTTCACGCTTTGGTAAATTGACAAAATTGAAAAAAGTTGTTTCAGATTCGTAAGTTTTCGTTTTAGTTATGATATTTGTGAGGAAACAGTAAAACTGAACATTAACCATGCTCTAATATAGCCATTATATGCATCTTTTGATGATTTTAAAACCTAAAAATTATAAAGCGTTGCAACGCGAAACGATTGAATAATTTGGAGAGTTCTGTTTTTGTCGTTAAATTTTGTAAAACTACGAAGATTGCTTATATAAGGTATAAAATACGTCAAGGTTGTGTACTCGGGGGAATAGCTCAGTAGGCTAAAGCGTTTTTATTTCAGGACTCTGGCAGGACTCCAGGGGTCACTGGTTCGAAACCTGCTCCGGGCAATGTTCTTTTCCTTTTTTTAATTTTTTTCTTGATTTTTTACTGGAGTTTTTACGATCCAATGTTTACATTTATCAATATAAAGCATTTAATGAATAAGTTAAAAAAATGCCAAAATCTGTGAAAAGGCCCCTTTAACAAATTATCGTTGATTTAATTATGCAAAATTAGAAATGTTTCGTTAGATGCTCAAATGAGCATTATTCAATTAAACTATTTGTAATCCGAAACACACTTCTGAATTTTAATGCTTACATTTACTTTTAAATTCTAGCGTGAAATAAACAGTGCTTTATCATTTGCCTCAATAAAAAGCGCACGAAAATCACGCAGACATGTAGAACGTTTTCCGCAAATATTCTACCACTTTTCTTGTGTATACCAAAAAATAAATGCTTCTCAAGCAATAGCACATTGATTTCAATCAGGAACACTGTATATAACCGCAAAAACAAATATTCCAACCTTTTTGGTTTACAATTTTTGTCTTGTAAATAGCTTGTTATTATATAGCATGGAATTGAATGTTTTGTCCGATAAGTGTTTCGACTTTCTAGAGTGGGTGAGTTCGGACTGTTTAATTAAACCAGAAAAGAGCTCTTAAACGGTATTTAGACCCATGTAAAGCAAAGTAATAAGAACCACTTTTTGTTTACTACCCAAATGTGACCTCACGAGTTGCCTCCCTTGTTGGTTCATGCTTCATTTGGAATTGGAAGTGACATTATTATATGCGTGATGCCAGTCCAAGGGAGATCACTAAAAATTAAAAATTTACCAAAATGCTCTGTTTGTCCAGGAATTATAACCCCTGCAAAACGTTTAATTGCTGTTCTATAAAATTTATAGAATTTAATATACTCGAACTAATGACTAGACTGGAATCATCCTTAAAATGGTCTAGAATGATTAAAGAACAGTTGTTGAACGTTAAATGAGAATGATTTGTAGAACAAATAGTTCTAAAACAGTTCTGACGAAGGTTTGTTCTACAACAATTATTGAACCATTGTTCAAGAACTATTCCAGACTTGTTCTTGTATGAATTTCCAGAACTGTTTTAGAACAATTGTTCTAAAAATTATTCTCATTTAACGTTCAACAACTGTTCCTAAAAAATTCTAGAAGATTTTCAGAATTATTACAGAACAGTTCTAGTCGGTGTTTTCCAGTGTTCTTGATGTTCTTGAACAGTTCCAGAAGTGTTACAATTTCAAGAACAAATTTTCCCATCGGAAGTTAATTCACTTCCTGGAATTGAAGAAGTTATTGATATCTTTATTAGACTGAAATACATACTGCATATACTTTTAGACATGCACTAAAGTCATAAACAATCATGATGTAATGTTTGAGATAGATATATGGACTTTATGGAATAATCATTCAAAATAATTTGACCGAGTTAATACTGGTGATAAATAACAGGCTTGATAATGATATGATAATACTGGTGATAAATTACAGACTTGATAATGATATGATAATACTGGTGATAAATAACAGGCTTGATAATGATATGATTATACTGGTGATAAATAACAGGCTTGATAATGATATGATAATTGCTTAGAACAACTTGCTATTATCTGCAATTAATAAATTATTATCTTAAACTTCAATGTTCAACACAAATTTTCAACACACAGTATCAAATATGGATTTCTTCTCAATTGGGCAAGGATGGCAAAGACATGTCCAAATTTTCCTGTGGTTTAAAGCCAAAAGTGGTACTTGAAATGACAGGCAAAACACATTTGGCAGCAGACAATGACTGATCACAATATCCCATACCTTAGAACTTAAACCACAGTTCTCTGTGATTGGGCTGCATGCCACTGAGGCTGTGGCTGTTATTAATATCAAGTCTATCTTACCTGACAAGACTTGGCTTGTAATTATTGACTTGACAACTACCCCAGCCGCAGTCACTTCCACCTCAACAAGTTGGAGGTCAGTACAGGTCCAGTGGCTGACTTAATTTCAATTCCTGCTGCTCACTTGACAACTATTCCAACTTAAGTCACTTCCACAAAGACATGATGGAGGTCCCTACATGTCTAGTGTCTTGATTTAGTTCTGGTACCACTACTCACTGGACTATTATTCCAACCAGTCAATGTCACCTAGACACTTTGGATCATGTCAGTACATTGCCAGTGTCTGATTTGAGTTCCATTATGCTGCTCAATTGGCAACTATTACAACTACTGTACAGTCACTTCCATATAGACAGGAAAGGAGGTTAGTAGTATACTAGTACATGTCCAGTATCTGGCTAGAGTTCCATTTATTCTCAATACTCACAGAATATGTTTCACTGGCTGACCAATCTGCCTTCGGTGCATCAACTGTGAATATACAAAAACAAAAATGAATGAGATAATTAATCTGATTTTTGTAAGTAAAATTATTTGTAAAGAAATCCATTTTGTTCTCTACATACATGTACACTGCAACGCCGATATATCGCGGTTGGTGGGGTCCAAAGATCGCGAGCGCGATATATCCGGCGCGCGATATAACTCGAGAAATGTCTAACTTAATTGTATTGCGGTTAACTTGTCAATTTTCCCCAATGTTTTCATTTTATATACAGCGCTGCTACATATTTGTATTGTAATAATTGCAAACCAATGCTACAATATACGTTTTCGTTACTACATAAGTATCTGTGTATTTTTCATAAAAACCAAAAGTAAATTATGTTTTTTATTTTTATGTACGATCCCTCGCGAATCAGCTAAAATAAAAAATTCTTGCCGTAAAAAACGTATAAAATACATTGAGCATAGATTCAAATTTACCCCTAGCGTAAGGGTAACGATACCACGTGTTTGAATTATATATGGAAATGTCAACGCCACATAATTCGCGTGATACCGCAGTACTTTTGTTGAAATTTACAACGAAACTTTTAACGGAAATTAAATTATCGCAATGTTGTACCGGCTACGAAATTTTCATTTACAAATAAATACACCCACGCGCATTTTTGCGCGCTTTTTATCAGAACAAAGAAATTCATGACCAGTACCGAAATTTAACGATTTATATACCAGTAAACTGCCATTATTACCTTTGCAATGACACTAATTGGATATTTCCTAAGTGTTAAAAACAACCCCAACCTTGTGTAAACAACATTGTCACTAATCGAATGTTTTTCACACTTCGCTGCGTGCCATAGTAAGCCGCGAAATATGGGGTGTTGATACTAGCTAGAACCGGTTTTTTGCTTAAGTTAGCAAATTCTCAGATTAAATCATGTCATTTTGTGATCATGCTCGTCGGATTTTTGGGAGCCATAGCCAAAGCGCGATATATTGGACAGCGCGATATAACGGTCCGCGATATATCGGCGTTGCAGTGTACTAAGTAGACCACGTGTTAAAGCAAAAAGTGCACCTAAAAGATAAGCAGGTTTTTTTCAAAAAATCATACCTGTATCTACATTGTATTTATATTCTTTATTAAATACCAAACACTACTTTGAAATCATGAATCATAGAATAAATAATGTTCCAAATCTTATTGTGTTGAGTGTTGTTTTTGTCAAATGTTTGTATAGCTCGATTAAATAAGATTTGAAAAATTATCAATTGTTGAAGACATTACTAGGTTTTCCAGTTTTTGACCACAATTGACTTGTGTTCATTATAAATATGATTCAGACATAGCCTTTATAATGACAAGATGAACATTCTGACCAAGTTTCAATAAGATTTAATCATCAATGTAATAATAATTAAAACGAGCGCCGATGGCGTTAAAAGCATAGGTGCAAGATACAGGGAAGAATGGCGTCACGTGGTATAATGTAGTTCGATATTGCCATCCGCGAATTTCTCAAATCAATAATTTCAAACAATTACCTACTATTTAAATAGATAATCTTTCCATTTACATCAGTGTTTGAAACGCTTATGAAAAATAATTACCCAAGCCTTTCAAAATTTAAGCACGGACAGATCTGTATCGAACTATTCTTTTCACAAATGAAAATAGACGCTACCCTATTCGTCTGCGTCAAGAATTTGTCGTAAAACTTGTGGTAAGCGTTAGATGCAGACGTGCACAACAGATTGAGTTCTGAATACAGATTTCTGAATGCAGATTTTTATAGACTCCTCACAGCAGTTACTTCCCTTGCTTCGCCCGGTCAGTAACTTCTAGTATAAGGGAGGCCACTGCGTAGGAGATTGAGATTTATAGTGCAGATAGAATTGTTTTACGAACGAAATTTGTTTTAGGTCATAAGAAGATTTTTTGACATAAAACGGTCTTAGAAAAATTCAATAAAAACGGTGTCAGCAATATTCTTGGAATAAAACGTTAGAAAAACGTTTCCAAAAAAAATTGTAAGAATGACCATATACTAAATTAAATAGATATTTCGTCTGATTTTTGATCAGGTAAGGCTTCATAAAGGGCAACCGATCGATGTGGATTTTCGAAATGTGGTATATACCATAAGCATAGGTGCGTAAACGCACCTATGCTAAAAACAGTACAGTTGGATTTCATTTTGTAAGGAGTATTTGCTTTATGTTGTTATGATTTACATAATAATGCAATTAAGTACCAATATCTTCAAATTTTTAACCATGATGCAGTTAAATGTAATATTTTATTATGTTTGGGTTTTAAATTATGCATACCGTAGGTTTCCACATATAGCGCGCAGTGTTTTACCTCCAAAATTTAAATTAAAAAGCTGGTGCGCGCTATACATTGATACAATGCTATCCTGGCTGCTAAATTGGTAAAAAATATGTTGTGTATTCGTAAAAAATCAAAATGGCCGCCATGTTTTTTTCCAGAAAACTACCACCCTAAATCGTACAGACTGAGAGGCCATTGTCGAAACAACAAGAAGTCGCTACTGGTAGATATGAATGCGGTAGAAGAAGTTTTGGTCAAAAATAAATTTGTTTGAATAAACTTGCGGACATTTCTTTGTGTTTTTACACTTCTTTATTGATGAATTCCGATAGAGATTGTTGTTGACATTCCGGAGAGCAGGCAAGGGTAGGTGTGAACGAGGTCTTTTTTGCGGGTAACGGTAGGTGTGAAAGGGGGTCATTTTGCACTTTGAAATTGGCAGATGTTATTGAGTAATATGTGCCACGACTTGTTAAGACGCTAATTTACATTTGAGACACTAATTGACACTTGAGAACGTGAAGATATGCGATTGCATTTTGTGTGTATAAATATTGAACGTTCGACAGTGGTGTACCTCAACAACTGTATCCCTGTCTCCCATGCGAAATTGAAATTTACTGGTAATGCCCATGCTTTCCCAGAAGAAAAATCACACGATGTACACTAATTCTTATTTTCTCACGTTTTTCACGAAATGCACGTGGACTGTAAATCTTTTGCTAGAAAATTGCAAAATTGTCAGAAAAGTATAGTGCTATGCAACCCATGCTCCTAATCATAATGACGCTTCCTATTTTGAATGCTTAATTAAGCTTTCCCAGGGTTTTTTTTGGCCCGATTTTATAGCCGAAATTCGGCTATGTTCCCAATCCCAAAAAGTATACTTTTTTCCCAAAATGTGGCAAAAAATTCCCAATTTCAAAAAAAAAAAAAAAAAAAAAAAAAATTTTTTTTTTTTTTTTTTTTTTTAGAAAGAAGTCTTATGTGTATTTTATCTCAATTTAAATTCAATTACATCTAACAAAGTTTTATATGATTTTTTTCTTTTAATTTGAATGATTGTAAAGAGTTAAATCAAATTTAGTATTTCCCTAATTAGTGGACTTTTCGTGTGGAAAAAAAGGCTAATGAATTTATTATCCCAATTTCATGAAAATGCCGATAAAATTCCCAATTCCAAAGCCATGGGCTATCTTCCCAAAAAGTGGAAAAAAAACCCTGCTTTCCAATGCCCCGAATTATTGGATTGTGCAATAGTAAAATGGCGGCCATTTTCAGTCCGATTTGGTGGTTTTATTGTCTCTAAATATTTTTTTCTCCACTTTTGCATTTAAAAAACAGTCTGCGCGCTATACACGGAAGTGCGCTATATGTGGAAACCTACGGTATTCTCTTATACATGGTGTTGATCTAATATGTTATTTTAATTGTTTGTTTCCTTAACATTCTTGCAAAATGTTTGTTGTAAGATACAATTATATATAAAAGTTTAAGAAATAGCTTCTCTTTTCTTTATTTTATTATCCACCCTGCATAGGTGGACTAATATAGTTTAAGCATTGTCCGTCCAGAACACTTTTGTGTCAAGAGCATTGAACCGATTTCATGGAAACTTGATATAAGTGTATATATCATTATAGATGTGTGTAAAATGCTGTTGCAATCCATGTGCAAATAACAGAGTAATGGCCTTTTTTACTTGAAAATAATCACACTATTGTGTCTGGAGCGAAATCTTGGAACTGCTTGTGCAGATTTCATTCAAAGTTGGTATGAGTGTACATATTGATAAGAGGATGGTAAAGGTCAAATTGTCACTCTAACAATTGGTTAATAATGGAGTTATGGCCACTATTTACATAAAAATACATGTTTATATTGGTATTTTAACTGCTTTTTGGATTTCATTGAACCTTTATTTAAGTGTATCAATGAATGAATCTAAAGCAATAGTTGTTTACAGAATTTGGCGATGCAGGCATTTGGCGGGTGATATCAATTTAACAAATGTGCTTGTTTATTTACATTTTTATCTAAGAATAACAACAAAATCAATACCATAATGAACACAAATTATACTACTCTATATTCATTAAACAGAAATATGATTGATTCAAGTTAGAATCAAAGATGACTTTTCAACAATTGGCCACATGAAAATTCTTTTTTTTTTTTATTCCATCTATTACATATATTTATCTAAGAATAAGCAACATTTTATCATCAGTATTCAAGACTATTAATCACTAAAACTAAAATCCTCACTTTTGAATCATATGATGTGTGCCTATAATAATATGCTGTGTGCTTGCCATAGTATGCTGTTTGTTTGTGATTGTATGCTGTGTGTTTGGGATGGTATGCTGTGTGTTTGTTTTGGTAAGCTGCGAGTTTGTGATGGTATGTTGTGTGTTTGTGATGGCATGCTGTGTGTTTGTGATGGTATGCTGTGTGTTTGTGATGGTATGCTGTGTGTCTGTGATGGTAATGCTGTGTGTTTGTGATGGTTTGCTGTGTCTTTATGATGGTATGCTATGTATTTGAGATTTACATCTTGAAACAAGCGAAACAACAGTCCTTGCTAAAAGAAATGTAAACAATATTGGTCCTGACTAAAAGAAATGTAAACAATATTGGTTCTGACTAAAAAATGTAAACCAGAAATGGCGAGCAGAGGCCAACATGTATCTTCACGCCGCATGTTTGACCCAGGGGCGCCCCACTGATGGTAATGGGGGCCATGCATAGAACTTTGAGATTGACCGTACTGTCATAAGAGATGTTCAGTATCAATTTGAAGTAAATCAGTGTAGAAATGAAGAAGTAAATGTAAAATAACCTTAAAGAAGGTATGTGTTTGTCAGAAACACAATGCTCCCTTATACGCCCCTTTTTTTATTCGGCGTAGCTGTATTAAGCCAGCTTTTCACCTGATCTAACCTTTGTAAGTGTCAAATAAAATTCAAATAAAATTTCCTGCCGCTAGGTAGGAATGAATACACTTCATTTATTCCATTGGCTGATTTGAGTATACCACCAGAACATTGGAAACATATCCGCGTCTTTGTAACACTGTTTTACTGCATGAAACAACTTTATCTCTAATGAAAAGGCAACAGCTTTACACTCAATTCTCTCATAAATACAGTTTGTGCGTTTATTTTCAGAGAATTACCAGCGCAAAAAGCGTTTATACTTAAAGGCTATGTTCTCATATTTAGTTCTTACTTCCATATTCCTGTCAACATGTTAACATGTAAAAGTATAAAGACCAGTGGAAGCGAGGCCTCTCTTTGATGCATTGCATTTCAACCCGAGAGGTATTGGGTCAATTCGCGGCCAGTGTGTGAATGCCAGAGTTTATATACAGTTCATCATCGGAGTTCGCGGCCAATAAAATAATCGTTATATATAATAAAGACGCTATCCGTGAACTAGGTGAACTGGAATATTCTTTAGACCAGAAATATGTTTATTGAAGATATTCAGCAATATAATTATGGCATGTCGATAATAGATTCTTAATGTGTTTTCAACAATACAATGATAAATATTATTTTTGATAAATTTAACAATTATTCCACCATATTGCCTAATGTATTAAGCATGAGCGCGATGATTCTCGATACTAATAATAATTGAATCAAATAGCAATGCCCGACAAATCACTGAAACAGGTTTGTTCAAAGATACTGATAATGTGATGTATGATATTCCAATTTCCGAAGCGGAACCTGAGATCTGCTGACAATAACGTGATGAGCTACACAGTCCCTATAAACAAAAGACGAACATTCGGCGATAGGGCTTTCCGAACTGCTGGCCCAAGAATCTGGAACACTATTCCATTAGCGATCAGGCAGTCAGAGACATTGGATTTGTTCAAAAGAAACCTGAAGACATTTTATTTTAGGAAGTTTGACACACTGTTTTAAATTGTATAAACTTTTTAATGTGCTCATTTAATGTGTGTTTTTAACCCCACAATCAATGCACTCACTAATTAATTCATTATTTATTTATCTACTTATTGATTTTTTTACTTAATTAAAGTAGTGTTTTGTTTTATTTACATTTGGTTATTTTAAAGTGTTTATCAGATTTTAGTTACTGCCTATATTTATATGGTGTTAGCTTTTTACCTCGTAACTTTTATGAATTTTATGTCATATTTACATGTACAACGCCATTGAATATGCATGCATAAAAATAGGCGTTTAATCAAATAAATAAGTTTCAAGTTTCAAGTTTCAAAGAAAGCTTATATAAATGTGGATACTTCGCATGTGGCCGGTTGACCCATATGTTTTAATTTCACTTCCATTGTTCTTTTGGTTTTCTGTTTTGTATCTATAGACTTATGACCAGCAATATGTAAAAATGTAAAATAAGCCGCACAAAATCTGCGTAACAACCTGTACTGCCTGTGATGCAGCTAAGAACTGCACAGAAAAAGACATTCGCTATCCTTGATCTCATTCATTGAACTATCAAGGCCGTATATCTTTTTTAAGATATTTCTTGTTTAATTATTGTTTTGACCTTTGACCTTTAAGGATGACCTTGACCTTTCACCACTCAAAATGTAAAGCTCCCTGAGATACACATGCATGCCAAATATCAAGTTGTTATCATCATTATTGCAAAAGTTATGACCAAGGTTAAAGGCAGGCAGGCAGGCAGACAGGCAGGCAGACCAAAAACAAAAAAACCCCGATCTTTGATACAAGGGCATTAAAATGAGTGAAAATCTCTGACCAAGCCCCGTCCCAACCCCCATTACTTTTTACCCAGGGGTTGGATCAAAATTCCAAATAGTGCACTGTTGCACATATGCTCATAGCAGTGCTTTCCACAGGATTTTTGTCAGGCGCCCGGGGCTGATAGGGGTGGTTCGGGAGGTATGTCCCCCATCGATGTTGATTTTTTTTTAAATTAACGTGTCAATTCACGTTTTGTGGTGCGCTATAACTCAAAGAAAAACAGCGTCAAAAGATGTCATTTGGTGCGCTATGACTCTTCAAGCAAATCCCCCAGTCATTTAAAAATATATATACTTTTTTATATTGTTTAATTGTTTTAAAACTTTCCCGTACATATAGTAAAATCCCGACACGAACGATTCCCCAATATATCCGTTTCAACCCGACTCTATTACTGTATACTTACTACTATTCAAGTTTCTATTGATTACCCGATAATCCCGTTTATTCCGTTTTTTATAAATCACTTACTGGTAAATATTTACGATAAAATAATGCAATTATTTCTTTAACACAAACCTTGCCATTTTTCTATAGTATCAAATAAATTTTTATTGAATATTTATAGATTTGATGAATTTTGCCTCTGAACATGCGTCAATCCCCTGACGTGTTGTGTGCTTGTTAAAACGATACACGCGTGCTTCTATGCAAATGACGTGACATTGTACATGCTGCATAATTTTCGCGCTCTCTTTAATTGAAAAAAAGATTCGATATAAAATAAATGTGCACTGCTAATTTGAATCAAGAATATTTTAACGTTGTGGTAACATTTACATTCGGAATTGTGTTTCGGAATAAAAAAGCATTAACATTGACTTACGGGAATGGGTTTCGGATTACAATTTTAATTATTCCCATTTGAGATTTCAATAAATACAGTTCCGTTTAATGATAATTTGTTTAAACACTTTTCGAGTCGAAGAAATGTTTTGACGGAATTATGCATCAAATTCACGTTGTCCACGACAATTACCACCGGTTGCCATCATCAGTCTTCTAAATATCGATTATCGGACGAAACATTTACAAGTGTGCGTAATTAATTCAACGAAAATTTGTTAAAGCGCATTACGTTTAGAAAAAATGTCAGAAAAATGAGGTGAATCAGTTCTATAAATTGACATGATGAAATACACATGTACTGGAATTAAATTGTTATCGCATAATTGTAACCAGGAGTTACTTGCACAACTTACTCGCTGTAAGTAATTAATTGTTTACCACTTGCAATTAATTTCTCATATTAATTATAGGTCATATGTTACACTTGTTTACAGTAAAAAGGTGTGATGATGATGCCGAAACCGTTTAATGTACTGTTTTAGTTACCGGTTTTATATTACGTAAATGATACAACTTCCTGGCAATCAAGCTGCGATAAACTCTTACTTCGTGCCCGACGTCAATCAAAAATAACTGTTGATAGTTAACCCCGCCCTCATAAGCATTTGCGTACCCGATTGGACGATGAACATCACAGTTTGACGACTGGAAAGTTACCTGATACATCATTGTCAGCAATTAAATGACTGTGTAATGTTGCTAGAATGATCAGTATGCGCGTCATGCTATTCTCTTATCAGTGGATTATCCATTACCCCATGTGGTGTTTATGGCGATTACTAGTGAAAGTAGGTACCGAGTACTCTTTTAAAACAGGGAATATTGATACACTGATAGAGAAGCCTTGATTTTTTTTGACAATCTCCACTTTTTTTTAACTGAAAAATACACTTATCGGAAAATTTCAAGTGCCCCGGGGACTCTGATTTCGAAATTCAAGCGCCCCTTCGAGGGATCATTAAATGGCCTGTGGAAAGCCCTGGCTCATAGCTACCATGTGTGAAAGTTTCAAGGTTCTAGTGCTTATAGTGTAGGAGGAGATAGTGGCCAGGACGGACGGACGGACAGACGGACAGACGGCGGAGATAACCACATAACAGATTTCAAAATCTAAACGCGGACCCTAGGTTCAAGGTCAAGGTCAAAGGTGTCAGAAAAATTATGTGCATGGAAAGGTCCAGACACACATGCGTACCAAATACGAAAGCAATATCTGAAGGGACACAGACGTTATGAGCTTTTTTTGAATCGCATTCCTAGATTTTGAAACATGAACAAAGACCCCAAGTTCAACAAGAGGGCCTGACGCCCAAAGTCGCTCATCTGAGATAAAAAGAAATGACCTGTTCTTTGCAGCCCAAGATATCAATGGAACAAATGTTCTAACCAAGTATCATGAAGAATGAACAACAAATGGCCCCTTGGCGGCCATGTTTTTTTAACAGACCTGAACCATTTTTTAACTCTTCCAAGATATGTCCAAATTTCATGAATATTGGGAAAAAAATGTGTCATCTAGACTGTTCACATGTTGTCACTATATACATACAGTACAGCCAAGGCGGAACAAACATATTTAGCGATCCGCGGCGGCAAGGCGAAACGAGTCGATGCCGCGTCAGTTGTTGAAGCCGCGTAAGAATGCGGCGGCAAGTCGAATTTCGCCGCAAAGCTTCGCATCTGTCCGCCGCGGCATGCCGAGGCAAGCCTCGATCCGCAACATGACGCCGAGTCGATGCGTACATGTATCATAAAATGAACAATCTTTTTTAAATGATTAGTTGTTAAAAAAAAATAAAAAAACATTTATAATAATATGTCACACATTAACAAGGTCACGTAATTATGTTCAAAATAGCTTGTTGAAATGTAGTTACTAACAAATTATCTGCAACACATCTTGCTACCAGTTGTTTATAAAAAAAAAATTATTATAATCGATATTTTACATGACTCATCCAGTCCTCTAAGAAAAAAGGATCCGTAAAACAAAATAGTGTCTTTGTGCAGTATGAACGAATCTGCACTAAACCTAGATTTACATCGTAAATCGAATAATTTCTGTCGTCAGTTGTCAAAGTACGGTTGATATTCAATTGCATTATTTTCCTCTTTCTGGGATATTGTTTTAGTACAGCGATTTTCCTCCTTCTTTATAAAGTACCGGTAAACGGCACTTTCCCAATTACGAAAAAAATACAAATTTCCCAATTGCTGTCCTTAAATCCCCAATTAAAGGTAAAAAAAGAAAGAATTTTTTTTTTTTTTTTTTTTTTTTTTTTTAAGCAACATTTAGTTAGTTTCTCTTTGCAGCTCTATAGCTTGAACCTAGGTTTATATAATATTGACAGCTTGAAAACACTTGGTTATCAATTTTAAAGTATTTGGGAGCAAAAAATCAAATACACCAATTTCCCAATTTGAGGTTTTCACGACTCGATTTTTCCCAATTTTTAGGTTTTCACGACTCGATTTTTCCCAATTGGACCGGTACGGGTACTTTTCCCAATTGGACAAGGAAAATCGCTGTAGTATGTTGATGCTGCTTTAACAAATATAAGTGTATATAAGTGAAAACACAAACAATAAACAATGGTTGCGATAGGCACCTATAAACTGTACAATGCCCATGATATCACTTTAAAACATGAAACTAATAACTATGAAAGTGACGTAAATCTAGGTTTCTATGCTACACAAATGAACATGTAGATGTATATCTATTCACTTGGTCCGTCGCGTACGTATGCGGGGGATTCACTCCACGAAAGTACGCGAGGTTGATACAGGCTCGGCGTCGTTGCGCGGAACGATGCCGAGTGCCGCGGCGATTTGCCGCGTGAACACACGATTCGGCCGCCGCGTACTAATGATCTTGCCGCCTTGGCTGTACTGTATAAAGAAAACTGCCCCACTCCCTGGCGGCCATGTTTTTTCACTGATCACGACAATTTTCAAACTCGTCCAAGTCATCCACATAACTAATGTTTTGACAAAATTTCATGATGATTAGGCAAAATATGTGACTTCTAGAGTGTTCACAAGCTTTTTTACTAAATAAATATAAGGAAAAAGACCCCCCCCTGGCGGCCATGTTTTTTTACCAATCCAAACCATTATTGAACTCAACTGTCCTATCCAGGTGTGGTGGTGCGGTCTCCATCGCTTACGCAAATGAACCAGTCACAGGACGGTTACAAGTTATGTAACTTTGTGAGCACTTATGTAATGCGGAAATATTTATTTGACGAACTCTTATTTCCCGTCATGATGACTATACTGACTGGTTGTAATTCAATTTACTAAAGGCCTTCAGTCAGGGACGCCTAAATACATTCAAAGAATTTATTTATAAGTGAAAACCAAGGCAGTTTTAACAAAAATAACTAATTTTTATTCCAAGAACTCGGAAAATGAAGAACAATGACAGAAAATTAAGAACAGGTACACTTCAAGTCTAAAGAAACTGAGTATCGTTACGAAAATGAACAACATACAGCAAATATGTTAATGAATGTAAAAAGAAGTTCAAAATCTGTAAAAAAAAATGATATATACCGTATTTTTCGGGGTATATGTCGCACCGGAATGTAAGACGCACCCCCTATTTTTTAACATTTTTTTATTTTTTTCCATACATAAGACGCTCCGGCGTACACGACGCACATAAATCATCATGAAATATTCCCAAATATGCATTCATTCATGTTAATCCATTAAATGTTTAATCCTCTTTCATGTTTTATTTCAGATAGAAGATTCACCTTAAAACGATGCTTTCATTTGTCCTCTCACATGTTCATTGTCTTTATATATTTTCTCCGTTAAATTTATTTGAAAGCATTAGTTTAAACAAAAACGTCATTCAAAACAATGTATTACCGGTAATAATTGACCATATCCGCAAGCCGTTGCATTCGCACATTTTGTAACTGTTTTGCCATTTATCGCAGTCTAAACACTGCTGATCATATTTCACAATAACCAAAATTAAATCCAGTCTTGACCAGATTTTCCTGTAAATCAGTACACAGAACATTACCTGTTTTAATAATAAACTACCTAAATGAGCGTAACGTCAAAGATACAGCATTCTCTTTGCTACACTGCTGTTTCTTTAACAGTGTATAGACCCACGCTAACTTTCGCGCGCTTTTCTAACAGAACAAAGAAAAGTAAAATGATCCGTTAAACTAAATTTAGATTCACATGCTCTTCTTAACTTTTATTTTAATTTAAATTGCAATATATGTTTAATAAGTTTTTTTACACATTTTATATAAATTAATAAATATTTGACAAAATCGTATAATCTCCCTTTAAAATGAGGTCTGTTATGAGAAGGGCTAAATATTTGTATCGTGATAATCTTGTGCAGACGTGTGGTGTAACAGGCTAACCAATATCAAATTGTTTGGTTTGATGAATCTTATTCATTTTTACAATAAAATATTGCTTATTTATTAAGTCTTAGTATTATGAGTAATTCACACAGTTTAATGTCTGTTCAAACTGTGATCACAAAAACGAAATTATTATTCGCCAGTTAATTGAAGCCCTAAATTGGCACCTAATTGACAAACAACAGTTCGGGCCCTTTTTAGAGTGTGTATATTGCATTGCGTAATTTGAGCAATTCACACATTTTAATGGCTGTTCATAATGTGATCACAGAAACTTATTATTCGCCAGGCAATTTAAGTCGTTAATTGACACCCCATTGACAAACAACAGTTCGGGGCCTTTCTTGGAGTGTGTATATTGCATTGCGCAATCAACGCTGATACGGGCCGCGTTATCAGTTTGACACGAAGAATGTCACATTAAACATGTTAATCCTAAATGATTTCGGGTGCCAATTAGTGAACTGACAAACAAGGGCAACCCTATAAAAGTTCAAACTTGCCGGACAATATCATCATTTTCAAAATGCCTTCACGGAAAAGCTACACCGCAGCGTTCAAGCTAGAAGTCCTGCAGTACGCAAAGGAGAACGGGAATCGCCCTGCGGGTCGTCATTTCAGCGTGTCTGAAAAGATTATTCGGGATTGGCGGAAAGCTGAAGACAGTCTGCGGCTCTGCAAAAAGTAAAAAAAAGCCAACAGAGGAATGAAACCACGTTGGCCTGAGCATGAAGCCGCGATAGAGAGGTGGGTCTTGGAGCAGCGGGCGGCAAACAGAGGGGTTAGCACGACGCAGATCCGCCTGAAAGCTGTCCAGATGGCGAACGAAGCAGGCATCGTAGATTTCAAGGGCGGGCCATCGTGGTGTCTCCGCTTCATGCGTAGGGCTGCCCTGAGTATTCGAGCCAGGACCACACTATGCCAGAGTCTCCCACAGGACTATGAAGAAAAACTGGCAGCGTTTCGGGCGTTCTGCGCAGAGAAAATGGCCGCGCACAACATTGAGCCGGACCATATTATCAACATGGACGAGGCGCCACTGACGTTCGACCTGCCTCTCAACAGGACCGTCGAACAAACAGGGGCTCATTCCGTGAGCATCAAGACGACGGGCCACGAAAAAGCAAGCTTCACCGCGGTACTTGCAGTCACTGGGGCCGGGACAAAACTGCCACCGATGCTTATATTTAAGCGTAAGACAATGCCGAAAGAAAAGTTCCCGGCCGGCATTGTCATAACAGTGAACGAGAAGGGCTGGATGGACACGGACAAAATGCAAGCATGGCTCCGTGAGTGCTTTGTGAAGCGTCCAGACGGCTTTTTTCATCAAAGGAAGGCGCTCCTTGTGATGGACAGCATGAGGGCACACATTACTGATGAAGTGAAGAAGTGTGTCCTCGCAAAAAACGCCATCCCGGCCATCATCCCTGGAGGACTGACGAAGCTCCTTCAGCCTCTCGACATCAGCGTTAATCGCTGTTTCAAAATGGTGATGCGGGAGTGCTGGGAGCAGTGGATGTCCTCCGGGGAACATTCGTTCACAAACACTGGCCGATTGCGGCGAGCGACACTTGCGGAAGTCAGCGCTTGGGTCTTGAAGGCCTGGGGTGCAGTAAGCGTGCCTTGTATCGTCAATGGTTTTAGAAAGGCGGAGATACTGCCACCTGCCGCCAAACCCATTGATGATGATACTGATGATGACGACGACGACGAGGACAACATACCTCTGGCCACCATCGCGAAAACAATTCCGTCATCATTGGCCGAACTCTTCAACTCTGACACAGAGGATGAAGAGTTTGACGGATTCTCGGATGTGGACGACCAATAAATGATGTGAACTGTTATTGTGCCGTATATTGTGTTTGTTTGTTGTACTTTGTTATATTTGTTACAAATTGTTGTAAAAATCGTAACGTCGTACAATAAATTTAGCAGACGACTACTTTTTTGTTGCGTTGTTTAATTTATGTTACAGTACTGTATAGTACCCCAATAGTATCGCTAGTAGTGTGTAACCAACTCGGTGTAAAATAATATAAGGTTACAAAAACAGCGAAACAAAATACCGGAAATGGTTATCAAACTCGCGGATTTATGCAATTCTGACTTAAAAATTTGACATTCTGACTTTGGAAAAAATGATTTTGTACATACATAAGACGCTCCGGAGCATACGACGCATGTTACTTTTGCCTGTAAAAAAGTCGCGACTTATACCCCGAAAAATACGGTATATAATTTACTGTTAGTCTAGAAAGTACTTCAAAAATCTAGTTTACAAAATAGGTCTAATTTAATCTAAAGAACAATATTTATGGAGATTAGGAAACGTCAGTGAATGCAATGTAAAAATAAGAAAAACTTCTTAAAGTTATTGAAATAGAATAGTCTTTCTAAATTAGAAAATGCCAAATAAAAATAATCTAAATAATCAGAATAATTTAGAAAATAATGCCAAAATGTCTTGATGCTGGTTTAAAAATTTTTTAGAGTTTAATTATTTCAAAATTTCAACCTTTTTCAAGAGCTGTTAACTTTTCAAGAAAGCATCAAGAGGTGTTTAAATCAGCCAAAACAGCTTATTTTATACAGTTCAGAAGAGATCAATGGCAGAGTAGTCAATTTTCCCTCAGAACAGTGCATCTTTCAATGATCAATATCTTCCCAAATTCCAGAGCAGAAATAAAATAGATTACTGAACCAGGTTAAACAAGGGAGATAAAAAACTGCATAAATACTGCAAAATCATGTTCATGTTGTCTTTCTTTCAGTTATCTCTTAGTTGAAAGGCTTATCATAAGTGTTAATGACTAAAACAGTTATGTTATCTATGAAAATTCTGTGTAATGAAAAAATACATAATACAGTTAATGTCACATAATATTGACAAAATAAAACCAAACTTTACTACACAAGAAACAAATGTTCTGACCAAATTTCATGAAGATTGAGCAAACTAGAAAGTTAACAAGATTTTACTATAGCCATATATGTGACAGCCATATAAGGAAAAATGCCCCGCCCCTTGGCAGCCATGTTTTTCAAGCCAAGTTTACCATTTCTAAACTCATCCAAGATATCATTGGGACAAATCATCTGAGCAAGTTTAATGAAGATCGGAAAATAAATGTGACCTCTAGATCGAGTGTTAACAAGGTTTTACTACAGCAATTTAAGGAAAAATGTCCTGCCCCCTGGCGGCAATGTTTTTCAACCAACCGACATCATTGTAGAACTCGTCCAATATATCATTGGGATGAATCTTCTGACCAAGTTTTATGAATATCGGACAATAAATGTGGTCTCTAGAGTGTTAACAAGATTTTGCATAGCCTTTTAAGGAAAAATGCCCCGCCCCTTGGCAGCCATGTTTTTCAAGCAAACGTTACTTTTTTCGAACTCATCCAAGATATTATTGAGACCAATCTTCTGACCAAATTTCATGAAGATGGGACAATAAATGTGGCCTCTAGAGAATGAACAAGGCAAATGTAGACGTCGCACAACGGACAACGCATGACTGACAACCCACGACGGACAATGGACGACGGACAAAAGGCGATCACAAAAGCTCACCATGTTGAGCATGTTGTGCTCAGGTGAGCTAAAAATTTCATGCAGATGACATTGAAAGGTGTTGTCCAGATAACATGTGTACCAAATATGAAAGCAATATCTGAAGGGACATAGTAGGTATGAGCCTTTTTCAAATCGTGGTCGCAGAATTTGAAACCTGAACGCTACCCTCAAGTTCAAAGTCAAGGTTACAGGGGTCAAAAATTGTATGCGCATGGAAAGGTGTTTTCCAGATACATATGCATACCAAATATGAAAGCAATATCTAAAGGGACACAGTTGTTATGAGCCTTTTTCGAATCTTGGTTGCTGATTTCCAAACCCAGAGCTCCAGATAAGGATATGTGAAATTAATAACGGTACTGCCACTGACAGAAAGACAAGGAGTAACGCTTAAAATCAATTAGTACCTGTACCAAAAATACAGGTAGTACTATACTACCCGTGTTCTTGGATATTGAAGGGTGTATAACTGACTTTACAGAAACATTTGCAGCAATTGACCAGTCGCCAAATTATCAATCGCTCCACCCACATAGTCACGTGGTCTAGTGATTAGAAAACTCCAAAAAGCAGATCGCAATTATAGCGGATTACGTCAGTGAAATACTATATTTGTAACCATGTATCATGCTCTTTTCTATAATATAAATTATTAAAGCCTGACACACTAAACTAAACTGCTTTGTAAAACTTAAATATAATCATAAATGCTTTAAAGAGAAATAGCGTAATAAAAATAAATGAGTTAACGGCAGACTGACTATCAGAAACATTTCTTATACATATTATCGGGAGTTGATGAAAAATCCGTTGTAAAAATGAGCATTGATTTCATATTGATTTTGAACTTGTATTAAACCGTCTGACAGTGAATCCGGTGGCTATTCATATATAATTTTGAAATATTTTTATTAAATGCAAATGACACATCCATATCATGATGTTTTTTTTGTTTAGTAAAAATGTTTAGATCTTTGTTTTATTGTGTTATTTTTAAAAAGACACTGATTTTTTATTTAGATATAAATTAAATTTTGATTGTAATCATAATTTAATACAGGCCTAATTTCATGGTTTCATTAACAGATAGTCAAATATGCATTTTATTTCATTTATTTTTAATGCGAACCTGTTACATTTCACTATCGAAAAATGAAATGTTGGTATTACGGTGCTATTAACGAACATTCGAATTGAATACATTTAGCATATTATGCATTTGTTTATTTATAGCAAGATGGCCCTTATATGTTAATTGCAATTTTCACATTTCTCCCTGTATCAATATATGTTGTATTAGAAATTGTTGTTGTATTATAAGCCGTACATTTTACACTTGAAGTCGCTTTAAATAAGCTGGCTAAGCCGCGTTGAAATCACCTTTTTGTTGTTTTTGCTTTAGTTAAAACAATATTTAAGTTAGCAATTTATAATGATTTCCCTTGTTTATGATCCACAGAAAATAATTAATTATTATTTAATTGGAAATCATTTAAGTAATTAAATACATGTAGTTTTGTTTTATTGTGTACAGTACCTAACAATACCTTAATGTTCCTTCATTCTGAGATCCACGCAACATACTGTCATTTAATCAACGACAATTACGCTGAGATTAATAAGCACGTGTGGCAATTATTATGTTGCCAAAACTGCTTAATAATATTGTGCATCAAACGGTATAACACGTTTTATAGAACACACAACTGTCGTGGTTAAACTATTTATTGTGTTTGTTTTCTCATTACTCGTTCATATGTTCAAGAAATAAAGATAAAATAATAACCTTTGTTAAAAAAATAAAGATAAAATAATAACCTTTTATAAAGTATGTATAGCACCTACAATTTTGAATAATGATCGAACAGTAATGGTCATGCATTTAATATAAAATCTGTGTAATTTACTCTTAAAAATAACGTCCATTCCATATGTACTACACGCTTTGTTTGTCGGACAAAATGGCGGCCAGATAAGCGTTGCTGAGGGGTGTGTGAAAAATTGATATCTGATTGGCTGATCGAAAACTGTGGGCGGAGCGATCGATACTTTGGCGACTGGTCAATTATAATAAATATACATGTATGTAGCTTCTTAAACAGTTATTGTTTTAGGTTTTCCATTCTGAATTATGATGCAAAAACAACTTCACATTAAAACTCATGACTAATACTATTTCTTCATTTTTCTTAACAAGAAAACACAAGCCAACTAGTAAGCTAAGTAAATTAACACTTATTTCCCATTCTCATCCGTTTCAGGGACTACCCTAGGCCTTAAAAATAGGGAGAAGTGACTTCTCCTTTTTTCCGAAACAGGGAGAAGTTTGGGAAATCAGGGAGACGTTTGTGCGAACAATATCAAAAACAAAACATGTTCATTTCACAACTTTTATTATTTCTATCATTATACTATGCTTATTTGTAACAAACAATAAATTCTCAGTGAAATCTACTTTATGATTATCATGACACATTTAAGTCATTTAACACATTTAAGTAATTTAAGATACACTACGCGACCCGTGATTTTTGCCTAATTAGCGAAGTCAAGGCGGGCATTTTGCTTTTTGGGTGTAAAATCACCGCGATTTCACATGACTCGTCACTCCGACGTCGCGCGAGAGCAAGATAATCTTCGCCCTAAATCCCCTCAATGTTGTGGAGATTCGCTGCGATTCGCCGCAATTCGCCGTGCTCGCAGTGGATATCATTGACATCGATGATTCGCCAATTCATGCATATAAACCGAATCGTATTGATAACTGTATACATAACGCTTTTCTATTGTTCACAATTATCAAATAATCCAACATAATTGCAACATCACTTACCAAAAAATAATCGTAAACATTTATGACGGTAAATATGGTCGAGAATTTCATTAACACAACTATATGACTACGCCATTTTTCAGAAGTGTAAAGAGTATAGTGCATAATGTGGAAAACAGCTTTCATTGGAAGAGCGTATTTAAATTTAGATCGAATGCAAAACAATCTTATAAAAAAACGTTTTATTTTGTCATAGGTCATAATGTAAAAAACATTTTCCTCCTGGAAATTGTGCTATTCATGCATAATATTATCAAAACATTTTTTCGACACGTTGAGCATTGTAACAAATGAGAATAATAATTTATAATCCGAAACACACTTCCGATGTTTTAATGTTAACACGACGTTTACAAATGCTTCCAATATAGCCATCAAGTATATTTCCCGACAAAAGAGCGCGAAATTATGCGGCAATGTACAAGGTCAAGGTATAGAGTGTGCAAGTATTGATTTTTTATACAAACTGCGTAGCGCAGAGAACATTGAATTCTGTTGATTTCGGTTAAATGTTTCTTTGGTATTTTAAAAACAGTTATATCGCCAACAATTTGATATTTCTTTTAAAGTCATATCAAATCAAACACGCCGTATCCGTATCGTTACTGAAAGAAGTAAAACATAATACCTTGACTTAAATAGTTTTTTTGTTGTGACAGACCATCTGAGTAAACAGCGAAAAATATATACAAACTGTTATTTTTTGTCAATGCCCTTTGATCCATTATCGCACTAAATTGGCACCGCCATCCTGTTGTTTCTGTGATTGTCACATCTTTTCACAGTTTGAACACGTACAAAGAGTGCCAATTAGACACATACACGGACAGAGAAATGCATGTACATTATGCATCATCATATTTATTGAACTTTGCGAATGCTTAGTGCTACGTTGATATACTCGTTTTTTTTTCAGCAAGACAAACACAATGTTTAATGGCTTTAATATATAGGCAATGATGTAATAACAACATATTATATAAAACGATATTTAATAACATGTACTTAAAAATAGAACAGTAATGTATTTCCGATTTCCGGCTTATCAAGCATTGTGAATGTATGTACAATGCTCGGAAAGTAACGCGAGTAACACGAGTTATCGGCATTGGAGCCTGAAACAGAAAATAAATAAGTATAGCATAATTAAGTCCAAATAAATAGACGTAATCTACCGATTACATTTAAACTCTAAATGAAAGTGTTACTTAAACAATTTTCCGTGCCTTAAGGCGCGAATATTTTGCTAAACACTGTTAACAAAAGGGCTACACGTTATAATTCTTAATGAAATGCAAAAATAAGTATTAACATAATTAATAACGTCAATAAACACACACGGTAAGATCAAAGTTTAAAAGGAAAACTTATATCATATATCTCGTAAATTACCAAATTATTAGTTTCGTCTAAATCAAATACCATGTATAGAGAAACAAGGTATTTATAACCAACCAATGACGAAACACTATGCAACTTTCAATTTACACAGTGCTACGCTACATGTATATGGCAACAATATGGAATTTGAACAGTGGTAGTGTATTCGGGCCTGGAATATAATTGATTGTAAGTTTAAATAAACATTCTGCTAATGCAATCAGTTAAATAATGTTTACTTGTTATGTTCAATAATTATTGCATGATCATTCTGCGCTGTTATATCAGTTTGGAGCCGTTAAAGCTTCCGACATTACTTCATCAAGTTCATGTCGGAACAGGAGTATTTTAGCTAATACAAAAGCTTTATTATTGCAATGTATAATGTAAGTGTATACATATATGTTACATGTACATGTAATGTAGTGTAACCCTCGACGTAAATCGCTAAAAAAGGGGAATCACGGCGGTTCGCGGTGATTTGCGCCGATTCGTGCTGATTGTGCAACAGCGAGATACATCGCGCGACGGTCGCCAAGACATCACCCAAATTTTCTTGTCGCTCGGAAACACCGCGATTTGTCACGTTGCATCGATTGCAGTGATGCGAGAATCGCGGCAAAAATCACGGGTTGCATAGTGTATGTACCGCTAGCACCTTTTCATCACATTTATCGTCATTATATTACCATCATCCCTATGACTGCTGTTGTAACAAAACACAATCGTAATGCATAGAACATCTAGTATATCTATTTCTGTTTATCCGAATACTATACACGTCCGAAATATGTACACTTATGAATGCCTTACCTGTTTAACTTTGATAATCCAATTTTTCCTTGTTGTTATCTGGTTTAACAAACCTTATCAAATGTTTGTTAAAACCAGTTAATGCTTCATCCATTATTTAATCACCATTACTTGTAATTTGAATCGCCAGCTATGAATTGAACGCGGGTTGAATGTTACAATACGTCCGCCATTTGCAATGTCGAAGGTTATAATGTAACAATTTAATTCATACTCGGATAATTTATATCTAATCAAGGAATTTTTTTTCTCAATGTTTATGTGTAGTATTATGATTTGTTAATATAAAAAATGAATGTGATTCCAGTTTATATCAGACGGGTGTTAAATACTCGTAATTATTGGTGGATTAACAAACTGACAAAACTCGCTGGACTTAATAGTGGATCTACGTAATTAAAAGACCTTTGATCAATTTTGTTTTTCTTTAATTATTTTTGCGGACTTTCTTTAACCATGCCGTCTGCGAAAAAACTGCAATTATCAGATGGTCAAACAATTATCACGTTATTATTAGACAACTTGCGGCACGCGCGAAGCGGCACGAGTGTGTTGTTATAGCAACCAATATTAAGGGACTACTTTGTTACGGTCAATTAACGATCCGTGCTGGGGGTAAATTGTGTAACGGTTAGATAAACAACAAACAATAAACTTGCTAATTGCCTGCGGGCCGTAGCACGCATTGGCAATAATAATCGGGCGGCTTGATTTTCGCTTTTCCGGTCTTGTTTTCTAAAAAAAACGGGCGACTTGATCTTCGCTTTTCTGGGCTCATAGGGCGATATCACGGGCGTTAGAGCGAAATTATCGCTCTAGTCACCCGTAGGGTAGTCCCTGCCGTTTTCCATTGTGTTTTCTAACTTTTTAAGCCACCGATGCAATCAAATCGTTTTATATCGCGGCGATAATGTCTTTTCTGGGTTTACCAATTTAATGTCAGGATGGTTAGACGACACCGTATGTAGTCATTATATGTCAACCAAGTGTTGTTTTGAACCGCTTTTGGTAAAGCTGGCATTCCATTGCGCGCAGACATATCGTTTTTGACGGATTTACAAGTTACAGGAAATCACATGATAGAATAGACAATACTATATGAACCCAGTCTACAACTTTTCGGTAATTTAAATTCACGAAAAGGGCCGTAAGGTTGAGACCAACAAATCACGCCGCGCTGACGCAGACGTATCGGTACGGCCAGATTTTTTTCGTAAATGCGTAAAATGGATATTAAAGTCGTTATTGTACGTCCAGTTTATAAATATAAATGCGTAAATCTTCATGAAAAAGGCGTATTTACGGCTGTACGGCCCTTATCGGGAGCTCTTAAAACCTGAACGCTGACCTCAAATTCAAAGTCAAGGTCACAGGGGTAACAAATTAGAAACCTGCAAGATACCTGTATTTATTAAATATTTTAATTGCGAAACAAGTATGTTGTTATGCTGTTACACATAATTATACATTGATAATAAATAAGAAGACAATTAGTGGTGTCAACGTTTCCCAACAGTAGAAATCATTCTTCTGATGAAGTCAGTGATATACAGACGAAAGCTCCAGGTATGGCTTTCAATACGTAGTGTGTGTTATTTGACAGTGTAAAACTTATTGGATTAAAAAAATCCTGTCAAATTTGTCAATCAAAATTGATTTGACACATCACATGATTTTGATTATGTTAAATCAGTGTACTGTATGCTAAATGCAAATACTTTAGCAAGCTGTCAAGTTGAATTGAGACATTTGATGAAACAAACTGTTTCCTGGGTAGGACCAGTACTTAGCGGCTATATGACGTACCATGACGTCGAAAGTCTACAAGACCTACTAGGTAGAACGAGAAATGTACTTCGACGTACAATTTTCACCGACCCTTGAGTGTTAGCCAATCAGAAGACACCTTACATCTGTTGCTTTTAGAGATATTTGACATTGAACAATATTATTATAATTATTAATACCGAATTATGCGACTATCGACCGCTTACTCATAGATATTGTGCGTATTTATTAAACATTATTATTATTATAATTTATACCAAATTATGCGACTATCGACCGCTAACTCATAGATATTGTGCGCATTTATTGACCTGGCGTGGTGGAATTAACCTCTGACTTATGCAAGTTATGGTTATCACAAAATACGACCAACAGGGAGGTTGTTATACATATTTATCCCGTTAATGCTTGGTAACTGTTGGGTTACCGTTGGGAATTTCCTACACAGTAATGTACTGGACAGTCGTGATACTCTGCCCTGCATGACCAATAAATACTCACAATATGCTGAATAATTTTAATTTTAAAAAGGTAACAATTGAATCTTCTTCAAATTTGTATATAATCTATTTCAATGCATTAAATACTTGAAATTTCTATGTGTTTTTTTTTGCCATTCTGATATTTTTATTCATTTTGTCCTCAATTAAAAAAGACATTTATTATAAATAAATCTGAAGGAAATGCGGCTCAAGAGAACAGTGTTTTGATTGGCTGTTCAGAAAATATGTACGTCGAAGTACAAACATGTATGTCGAAGTACAAATTGTACTTTGACGTACAAATACATACTTCGAAGTGTATTTTATATTTATGTCGACGTACAATTATTGTACTTCAACGTACATTTCTCTTTTTACCTTGTAGGTCTTCTTGACTTTCAACCCAAATGGTACGCCATAGTATGTCTTTAGGGTTATCTAAAGAATGCTCCCACTTACGGGATCAATACAGAGACCTCCCAGTGACTAAGCCAGTTAGCAGACACCCCATCCACTATACCACAGACACCGAACCAGCTATAAATTCCTGTGGCTAGAAAACAAAAAAATTATAAGATGCTAGATCTTTAAGCTTGGACCATGTAACTCGTTTTAAGATTGTTTTTTTTTATGCATGACTTAATTATTGCAACAATTATAATATTTTTAACACAATCATGTCCATATATTTATAAAAAAATACATGGTTATCAAAAAACTTAAAAAGCCTTTGCCTGTAAATTAGGTAGCACCTAAAATCATATTATTTGTATATAGTACTTGAATATAAATTTTGAACAAAATCTATTTGTTGTAAAAAAATCAGCAAAACTGCAGCAACACCCCTAAAGTATCCTCGAGTATCCTAACATTGTGGTAATAATGAAAGTCGGCCTCGCGCGACGTAAACTGTCAAGAGATCTTGGCTGTTCAACACTTATTTATTACATCGGTTATCAGTAAATGTTACTACGGTTGATAAAACAAAATATAACATAATCTACCTTTTCATTGCATACCCATTGCTCAGAGTCTCGGTCCCTGTGTATCCTAAGTTCGTGGTAAATCTTCCAGGTTAAAATTGATCAACTTCTGGTTTCAAAATGTTTTGTTTTTTTGCATTAGGCCAATGAAAACAATTGTTTACTGTAACTAATTAACTTTCATTTAGCTGAGAATTTTTTTATGTGGGATTAACAAGTTCTAACTTTTGAACACTGAAAATAACAAAAACACTATCTACCTATGTCTCATTAAAACAGAACTTATTCCTCGGAACCAGCAATGGCAGGATGCAGTAAAAGGGATCCGCAATCCTAGAATAAGCTGCGTTTACATATAGTAACAATACAACTCAAAATCAACAAACATTTCTTACAATATTTCGTAAAATAAAGCTAAACAATTAAAAACTATTGTTCCTTAGGCCACAACAAATTGATTAAATGTTCGATGGATTCGCCGCACCTAAAAATCTTAAAACTAAATAAAAATATTTTTATTTTGCGCCCGCAGCAAACAAAATTGCTGCGCACCTATTTATTAAATAATTTAGTTTTATTTAGTCAACATATTTTACGACATAGAGTGTTATAACGCTTTGTGTTATTAGATTGGTTTATGGTAAAAACAAATGGCAGCGTTCATAATTTTTATGTCTTGTCATGTCTGCAAAAGACACAAATGGCAATGTAAATTTTCACCGGGGCAATTAGTCCTTGCATCACAGATGATTTGAGTTATTTCATAATTTTAACCGCATCTACATCAGAATGTGAAATATCGCCGGTATGCGTTCAATTGGTAAAAATCTGCAATAAACTTGTTGGTATTGATTAAGTTAGAATATTAAAAAATAACATGCAAAGGAGTGTCGCCGTTGAATTGGACAAAAAATGTCGAGTAAAATATAAATTGTACGAGCCACCTATCTACTAGTTCAAACTGTTGATGACTAAGTGCAAGGTGTACATTATATATAATGCCCCTAAAACATGAATTTAACATAAGTAAGAAAGTGAAGAAACTTTTTGGACCTAAACAACTTTACTGGCATTTGATTGACTTTTTTTATATTAAAATACAATACTTTAACTGCCAATTTGTTATTTTTATTTCATTAGGAAGTTATGGTGTTTTTTTTTACTTTACAAACCTTAAGCTTCTCATTTCTAATTTTAACAGTGCTAAAATAACAAACGTAAAGCATCGAACATAACCTATGATATATAGAACTAATACAAATTCGAGATATTTTGTATCAGTGTTTTTTGCCCCAAATTACAGACTCTTATAGGCTGTGTTCAAATTGAACTTTTTTTCCTTTTAAAAGTCTCGCCAAAATTTCCAAAAAATAAGTCAATTGTTTTTAATAAACTCAATTGGTTTATTGAGTTTATCGTACAGCAGTTTAATGTCCTAGCACTTTATAATATATATTTTAGAAAGCAGTTAAACATGCACTTATTAACAATTGGTATACTGTTAATATCTATAATCATAATAATACTGATTAAATATTCATTAGTTCATGGTTTATCGCAAGTTATCCCCAATCAAAAAGGCACAGGCTGTAAAATATGACGCGAAGAAAAATCACTGCTTATGCTTGATATTTATTGTAGTATTTACTGTGTCATGTTATTTAACCATCATTGACAGAAAACTGAGCTTCCTATATAACTTTGATAATGAAAACTTACATGTACCATGTTAAATTTAAGTAATCACTACCTGGTGTGAGAAAGCCGAACAGCTATTAGAGACATTTTTATTTATTTTTACAAACATTTGATAAGGGCTTAAACTCAATAATTACTACAAAATGATCTTGTACTGGTATTTTGCAGATAATATCATGCATTTATTTGGCAAAATATATCAATTTACACAGACAATATATGCATTTTTTATTTTTCACTTTTTGCTCGCCTGTGATTTAACAAAAAATAGAATAAAAATAAATTTATTTTTATTTCGCTCGCTCGCTCCATTTTTGGGTAGCAAAAATCCGTAGAACAAATCATCAATCATCAATTTGTTGTAGCGAATGTAGCCTTATGGTCATTGTTGAAATTTCAACGCCAGATGTGGTCTGGTAGACTAGATGTTTGTGGATACAAAATGCTTGTTTTTAATTATGGTTTTAACATGGTACCATTTTAGTGTTCATGTGTCGTATCAATAGATATAATCGCAGGAAATTAACCCTTTGCATGCTGTGAAATTTGTCGTCTGCTAAAATGTCGTCTGCTGAATTTCTAAAATTAGCATTTTCTTCAATTTTTTTTTTCAAAGAATACTATCAGAATAGCAAACAGTTTGGATCCAGATGTGGCGTCTCATCTGGATCCAAACTGTTTGCAAAGGCCTTCAAAATTTGGTTCCCGCACTGAAAGAGTTAACATGGAATTTATTGTGGTCACAAATAAATAAAAACGAGCATTTTGTATCTACAAAAATCTAGTAATCATACCACATCTAGCGTTGAAATTGTGGCTATTGCTATAAGGAACACTGATCATTTAGGTGTCAACTTTATTTGACGAAATACTTTACGAAATTTTCGTTGATTTTGAGCATTTAAATAGAGACTTTAACCCATTTAACTCAGTGCTATTTTATTGCAGACCATTGATAAAATGTAGAAAACAGCTAAAATATCAAATCACTTTAACCGAAAAATAAAAATTGCTTGGCCTAAAATTTAAATACTCATTTGCATACGCGGCCCTGGAAATGTCATGTCGTCTTCTCTGTTAAGGAAAAAAAATGGGGGCAACACTTTGGGGCGTTATCGGTCATTTTTCACGTGCTATGAACATAGAATAGTAAAATATCATTTTTTTAGAAAGGTGCTGAAACATTTATTCTTATTTACCTGTTTGAATTTCTTCCCGGACGCTGTGTAAACAAACCGCTGTCACTTTTGACATAAGTCGCATGCGGAAAAATAACGCACGCCATGAGAGGTCACGAAAATAATGGATACCACGATGTTAGAACTCCCACGATATTGGGATACTCGACGATACTGTGCTTTTGTTGAAATCTCACTGCAAAAACCCATGGTTCAAACAGAAATCTCAAACCTAAATTTTAGCACTTTTCAAGGCCAAATTTTCATTTTCAAGGCCGAGAACCGTTCGTTAGTTTCCTTAAAAAAATGCATTTTCAAGCAAGTTTAACACAGTAAATATCATTTATTTGCTCAAACAAATTAAAATTATTCCACAATAACTCATACATGTTATTTTTAGTTATTGCATACATGTTTTCCATCCTTAACTCAACGAGTCTCACATACAGTTTGTCAACCAGTTCCGGATTATCAGCAGTTCCAAATAATTTGAATTTAATTTTCCATAATGCCCCAATAAAAACAAAATGATAAGTGTCTTAGATATACATTAGGTAAAGGAATAAATTAACAAAGTTTTAGCAAGAAATCTTTTGTAAATAGCTTAGAGAGTGGAAAAATGCAGCAAAAAGTTAACCAGAAATGATTGAATTTGAAGGAGTTATGTTTTGAAATGTGCATATGGATATAAAAGGCTTTATTATTTTCAAATAAACTTTTTGCTGATTGAAAACAAATGCTATGACAATGTTTTGAAATACTAATTCTGTAAGTTGAATGATTTTTAATAATTTTCCGAGGGGTGAATTTAATTTACTATTTTTGACAAAAAACTGCATATGCCGTCTGGCCTACCCTGTTATCATACAAAATAAATGTTACCCTTTATTTTTACATCTTCTCACATTGACATTAAATCCCGAAAGAAATTATTGTGGTCAAAAGAATAAACGTTTTTGCCCGGTGATTCTTAACTGGTTAAATGACTGTATGTATTTATTTTTTAAAGTTATTACAAGCAAACACATTGCTTCTCAATTTCATGTTTTCTTTGTGGGTTTCCTCTTTCTCGTGGCTTTTCAAAGCACTTTCCCCCATCCCCCGACACCAATGGTCTTCATACAGACCCGACAATGTGCTTTTTGAATGTCCTTTGTTTTTCTGTACCCAGTAATATTCAGTTAACCACCCTGGTTTGAAACGACACTTCCCCATCGCTGAGTTTTCACTCGCGAAAATTGATCACAATGGAGAACCTCTGACGTAGTACACATAATCTGTGACATGTACGCATAACGTTTCGTACTCAATAGTGTACGAAACTTATGTTTCGTACTCAACTTTTTGCGCGAAGGAATTTATGATAAATTTTCGTAATATTTCCCTAAAGAACGATTTAAGTTTATAATTAAAGCGATGATATAAGTAATTTTGAGCAGAAATAAACATTTTCAAGGATTTTTTTACATGAAATACGCACTTTTCAAGCACTTTTTCAAGGCCAACCTTTAAGCAAGGGCTTTTCAAGCCTAGGACTCGTTTTCAAGCACTTTTCAAGCCCTGTGCGAACCCTGAAACCTGATGGTGCCTACGTTCAGGTAAATGAGATTTTCTTAGAAGTTGAAAGACATACATTTTGTATTCTAATGTCCAAGAAGCCATGTTCATATTTAAATTAAAACTAGGCTTGCACAATCTAAAATAAAGCAAAGACGGAAAAAATGCTATAACATTTGGCGGTTTCATTATTGGTCTCTATGGCAGCCATTGGCATTTGATTTAGTGTAAAATAACCTAAAACATAAATTGAACGTTTTCGAAGGCGTCAGTCAACTGAACGCGCATTTGTGTACCGAAGCAACCCACTAGTACTTTTATCAATAAAAAAAAAGAGAATGTTACCTTTTCATCTGGAAACTGTTTATTTGCGTGTTAGACTGTAGACGATTTCCCGCAAAAGGTTATAAAATAACCTCCTTTTGAAGAACGTTGCTTACATCTTTAACAAGTAATAATATTTAAGTCGAGACGGCAAGTTGAGTCGGTCTCAACTGAAATGAGATTTGAAGGGATCTTTTCACAGATTTTGGCATGTATTAAAGTTCATCATTAAATGCTTTATATTGATCAATTAAAACATTGTATCTAAAAAGCTGCAATAAAAAACAAGAATAATTTTTTTTAAAAAGTAACCCTCAACAGGGCTCGAACCACTGACACCAGGAGTTAAAGTCTAAGGCATAGACCACTCGGCCATCCGTGCTCATAAAATGAATGATGTATTTTATACTCGCAGTGTCACACAATATAACGACAAAAACAGAACTATCAAAATTAGTAAATTGTTTCGCGTTGCAACGCTTTATTATTTTCAGGTTTGTAAATCGTCAAAATATGCAAATATTGGATTTTTAGAGCATGTTAAATGTTCAGTATTACCGTTTCCTCACAAATATCATAACTACAACGAACATTTGCATATCTGAAACCATTTTTTGTAATTTGCCAAATTACTAAAACGTAAAAAGGCCCCTTAATATTATAATACATGTATAGGTATGTTTAATTAAATGGTGACTGCAAAATTGCGAACCGTCTGTTCTTTTTTTCTGGGTAGGTTTTATTACGCCACATTTGTCGTGTAATAACATCGTCGATACTCACGTTCGGTGATACCTGCTATTCATCTTGAAATTGGTGTATGTTGAATTTTGCCTCGCTCTGGGAAAAACTGGTCTTGATTCAAGTGCGTAAATCGACGTCCCAGATTAGTCTGTACAGTCGGTCTGTGATTAGCCTGTGCGGGATATCTAGAACGAAACTTTACGCACATGCATTAAGTTCCATTTACCCACAGCGCGGCGCAATTCTAATGGCCGTTTTCAAAAAAGTTTGGGACGTGCGGAATACCCAACATACCGATTTAATGCAACGGCATTATGAGGTAAGTCTACTAAGGATATATGCTACAAGCACACAACTATACCAAATCCATATTTTTTTCCGATTTCCTATGCGGTTTGTTGGCATTTTGTTCGGTTAACATTTTCTTGTTTAAAGTTTATGTTTAGTGTGTTTACGAGCTGATGCTTTATGTAATCGGATTCTTAATACACACAAAAATAAAACATACAAAACTGGGACAACTGGACATAATGCACGTGCTTCCAGTATCGTCCTGTGTTAGTACGAGCAGGCCTCCGTTTAATGGAATTTTTCGTTTAAATGAAGTCTCTTTTGAGCAAAAATCCAATTTAGGAGGAAAATCAGAACGAGGCTCAAATATACCCCAATTGACTCTGTGTGATTAAAAACATAACGGCTAATATGAGGGGCAATTTAATATTTAGCCCACAACAACACGTCACTTATAATGAATAATTTCCTAAAATAACGTACACGTGAGATTGAATTCCTGAAATAACATCATCATTAAGGTTGATTTGAAATGATTAAATCTGTTCAAAAAATGTAACGTGCATGTTTTGTGTAAATGGTATTCAAATGAGTTGTTAGAATAATAATTATAGGTTATTAGACGTTTCATTGTACAATACGGAGATATATTTGGACGAGCACACAGTTTGAAGTCAAATTGGATATATAATAATTATTATTATTTTACATTGCTTAATATTACATTGTTATAATTTGAATGTATTTTTGTTTAGACAATCGTCTACGTCTACGCATTCGCCATCGTATGTATGAGAATAAATTGGTAGAAAGACGATCATTATTTTTGCGCGTGAACAAGCACTCACGATAAAGTTATATATATTAGGGCGAATTTTGATTTAAATTGAGTTCATACAATAAAAACAAAATGTTCAAAAGAGATGTTGAGTAAAGATATGTTTAAAATCACACTGAATAGAAATGTTGGAGTATCAGGACGCAACAAACATGTTTTTAAATCCAATGAGCACGTGTTCTGTGTTGATAATAACGTGAATGTTCTTAGGATGTAAGGTTTTATTGTTATTTCAAAAGATAATAATTTTGAGTTGAAACAGTGTATGCAGACCTTTCGAATATACCGATGGGTCGAGAATGTAGATTAATTTTTTTGTGAATAAGAAGACAAGTTTTTAATTAACTTATAAAGCAAGTTTTTATTTTTATTGACATAGGCATTTATTTTTTAAACAATTTAGTTTACAATATTAAAATTTCGTCAATTATAAAAAATGATTTATGTTGTATGCCATCATCAAACATATAGAAAGTACACACAACTGTTTCGCCTGTACATAGGGACCTTCTTACAGACTGATAATTTAATTGAAAGATTTGCATTGAAGCGTAGTGTAATTGTTAGTTTGAAGTTATGTTTTATCCATGAAGAGTTTTACCATTTTATTACTAAAAATCATTTTTCAGTTTGTCAAAGTAATTGTGAAATCTGTATTACATCATTCAAATAGTTAAATAACAAGTTAAAGAACATTAAACACACAATAAACAACTAACACTTTTGTTCTGAAACTCAAAAGCAACTTGTAACACTTAAATACATTTAAGATTAAACAAAAAATAAATAAAAATGCATTATAACATGCGATGATTTTGTTTGATTGCATAGAGTTTTGAAGTCAACAGTATTTGCCTGATATCTCCTATGCGTGTAATCAAATTGAGCTGCGTTCTTGGAAAACGGGGCTTAATGCATTTGCGTAAAGGAGGTCGCCCAAAATAAGCTTGTGATGTCCGCGCAGGTTAATCAGGGACGACACGTTTTGTTTCTACGTAGTTTTCGTTTAAAGGAAGTCTCTCCTAAACGAAAATCCAGTCATGATGTCATGTGTCGTGTCTGATGAGACTGTGCGGACTACACAGGCTGATCTTGCATGAGACATTTCGCACGTGCATTAAGAATAGTTGTCACACAACGAGGATTAATTATTGATTCTATTTAAGATCACGTGTCTGCGAATAAAGACTCCGAAGAAAGAGTGAAATCTGTCCTGAAGTCACTGACAAGGTATAGTATATTCATTGTCACTCATGTCTTTAATTATCAGCATTTATTAACAGTAAAGCTGCCTTGGTAAGTTATTCAACATAAAATGTGCGATTTTGTCCTAGAAATTTAATAAATATCATTAAGGCGGTTTGTTGGATTCGCAGCGTATAAGACATATGCGTAAGCTATAACACGAAACAAAAATATATGCATACAGGTCGCAGTGGCGAAGTAAATAATGTGTCCGCGACCGGGAGGTCAAGGGTTCTAGTGAATAATGTGTCTGCGACTGGGAGGTCAAGGGTTCTAGTGAATAATGTGTCCGCGACTGGAGGGTCAAGGGATCTAGTGAATAATGTGTCCGCGACCAGGAGGTCAAGGGTTCTAGACTTACTGTGGGATCGTTCTTTAGATTTCCCCAATAAACATCAAATATTGGTTCTAGTCCCTGGAAGCGGACTTGAGAGCGTTTCAATTAAGCCTTATGCTTTCTATGCAATCGAACTAAAATGAATATTTTTTTAACTAATATATACATACGCATATTCAAACACATTTTTCCACTTCATTCAAAAACACAAGAAACAGCAAAGGAACCTGGAAATTTGTTTTCCAATGCTGCGAATCGAATAATTGAGAACATTATGGCCTGCGGCGACACCAATAAACGTCTCGTGGAAACCCTCCAGAAGTTGATCAACCGCCGAGACGTCGTGAAAAATAGACAACAGCGTAATGGAAGTCGGGCGAACGCGGAACTGAATTCAAAACGAGTCGGCATGTAAAATGAACGGTCACAAGCACAAGGCCAAATATCGGAACCGGCTGTTGCTGAGTGCGACTTCCATAACTAAAACTGCTTCAAGCTTGGGCAGATCTGCGGTTTCTAACGAGACTCCTGCTCCGCGCGCGATACAAAATACTGCTCAAACGCACCGCTGTGCTGCATTGGGCTTTCCGGCGGCGGAAATTTCCCCCTAAGTGACAGTTACGGGAACTGCGTGCCGATTTACGACTCCTTCACGTGCAAAGAGGATGCAGATGATGTACAAAGTTTGGCAGCGTATATGGTGTAGGCGCCTTTTAGCGCGGTCTGTTGTGTTTTTATCATAAGCTCGTTTAACAACACTTTAAACGTTGTTCTCCGCGTGCATTAGTTTGTTCGGGGATATTTCAAGAAGAATACTGTATATGATTTGTGATCACTTACTATTTAATGTAGAATGTTCATTATGATTTTGTTGTTTGAACTATTATTAAATGAGTGCCTCAGTATTTATCTTACTACACATACGCAGGATGCATAGGTTCAGTACAATCGTCATTATTCTGTGACATCGTGATTACTCTTGTGACATCGTGATTACTCGTGTGACACCGTGATTACTTATGCGACATCGTGATTACTCGTGTGAAATCGTGATTTCTCGTTCTACATCGTGATTACTCTTGTGACATCGTGATTATTCTGTGTCATGAATGTTCATTAATTTCGTGGGTTAACCGATTCTCAAAGTGGAGACCACAACAAACAATTAGTTCTTGTTGGGTTTTATTGTTTTTTTAAGGAGGGGGGGGGGGGGTACACAGTTCAATGAATTTACGAGTCCACAAATTTGTAAGTTTTTCATCCACGAGTTTCATACCGCCGTATATCAATGATTCTATAGTATTAGCTCGTTGGTGAAATGTACGAGTGTTCTGAGGATATTCCTAAAGTCGTGCTAAATTGAAGTTTAAAAATGCTGTCCTTCTGAGGTAAGAACGTACACATCACAGCCTCGCTCTTGGAAAACGGTGCTTTATGCATGCTAGACAAATATCGTCCTAGATTAGCCTGTGAAAATTTGCACTAATCAGGGTGGATACTGTCCGCTTTTATGATATCGTTTGGTTAAAGGAAGTCTCTTCGTAGCGAAAATCCAGTTAAGGCGAAATTGTAGCCCCTATTTAGCATGGGAGAACTGTGCAGGCTAATTTGGGGCGACACTGTAAACACATGCATTAAACCCCGTTTCCCAAAGCGACGCTCATTTGATCAGTTTCAGTTAGTGAAACTCTCGTTAAAATATATCCGTAAAGATTTTTTTTATTTAATTTGCTTTAACGCTCTGCACGATTTAGCAACATCTCATTTAACATAAGTGTAGTAAAAAACAAACAGCCGATTAAAATGTGTATACTTAAATTCCCCTTTTAATGCACATTTCATATACAAAAGTACTTTTAATGTCGCTTACAGTAATTTTTAATGTGTATTTTATATGAAGTCATGTTTATTATTCCCATGTGTGTCGTATATCATATTTAACTCCAATGTTTACACTTTTAAGTCATGTACGTTGAGTGTCCATCTAGTTAATAAAATACTGTAACGATTTGTTTTTTGTTTTATCCCGATATCTAAATGAAATCACGACAAGTATTGATGATGCTGATATCTAAATGAAATCACGACTATTATTGATGATGCTGATATCTAAATGAAATCACGACAAGTATTGATGATGCTGATATCTAAATGAAATCACGACTATTATTGATGATGCTGATATCTAAATGAAATCACAACTATTATTGATGATGCTGATATCTAAATGAAATCACGACTATTATTGATGATGCTGATTCTGTAACAAGTAAGCCTCGCTCTGGGAACAGAGGATTTAATGCATATTCGTAAAGTGTTCTGGGAGCACGGGGTTTAATGCATATTCGTAAAGTGTTCTGGGAACTCGGGGTTTACTGCAAGTTCGTAAAGTGTTCTGGTAACACGGGGTTTAATGCATGTTCGTTAAGTGTTCTGGAAACAAGGGGGATTTGATGCATGTTCGTAAAGTGGTCTGGGAACACGGGGTAAAATGCATGTTCGTAAAGTGTCGTCAGAAGCAACACTTTCCGTTTTTAATGTTCTTCTCGTCCGAAGGAAGTCTTTTTTTAGCGAAGACCATGTATTAGGGGAAATTGTCATCCCTGATAAGCGGGTCGGACGTTATAGACTAATTTAATACAAGTGTAAAGTATATTATATCCAAGCTCGGTTTCATTTGTTTAATATGAAGCAAGAACATGAAGCATACTTGTACCAAGTAAATATTCTTTCCTTTATTATACTAATACATGGAACATTCATTCGAATATTTAAACATGCTGGTTAATAGGAAAAGGGTCCAGAATTCCGTATGTTAAAATGTAATTTTTCAGTGTATGTTGCATCAGTTGACACGTTTTAAACCACATGTGAAAAGTAAAACAATCAACAAACATCCACAGCTAATGGCAAAATTGTCATTATAGTCCGCGTATCTAAATCACTTTGCTTTTCATTCGTTAAATGACGGCTAATAAACTAGTCAGGCGATAATGTTGAGCTCACCGGTGACGGCGGCTATCCAGCCGTAATAAGCTTGCACGGAAGCAGTGACGCTAGGGACAACATCGTGAAGGCAGTTTCCGAACCCGAAACGGATTTTTTCTGTAGCTCCCAACTTCCAGTCGCCAGCCGACTCAACAGCGGACCGCCAGAATCACCCCGTATAGGTCAAACAGTTTGGTTTACCATGTATTCATTTAAACAACAAAGATAGAAACAACAACAATATTTATTCCGTAAAAATAACAAACTCATAGCCTATAACCGAGCTACTATGTCGAGAGCACAATCGTATTTTGCAACGTTTGGTGACATTTGCGTTCAGACTCTGATAATTATTAAATAGCCTGTTTTCATTGGTCCGCATTCATACAATTAGTTTTTAATGATCTTATTCTTGATAAACTTAAAATGTGGTCCATTCTCATCTGATTCTTTACGAGAGTGTGTAATCACACCAGGATGTCGTTGGACTGTAGAACGATTTTACAATCATGTTATAGAAATTGTACGTTGGAAATGAGCAGTCTCACTAATAATGACGAATATCCCCTTCCCCCCACACCTAACACCCGCATTTAAAACCCGACAGGATGTCGCACGTTGTTACAACCAAGTTAAACAAACAAATTGTAATGTACGAGATCGGCAGTCTCAATCATGAAGCAAATACTTTCCCAAATTTTCAGTTGCGAAGCTTACGCGAAAAAGCTTCGCATTATGCGTAAAAAAACTAACCCCTTTTTACATTCTAAGCAATATCTGGCCGCAGTTTCACTTACAGACCTTACATGGAAAAACTTTGCCTTAAGGGATTGATAAACCACTAGCTCCAGTTCCCATCGTACTTTCGAAGCACGTGGGCGCTCCCGGTCCCTCACTGGCGATGCAGACGAATTCACTGCGGAAGTTGTAGTAGCCGTTCTCTTGAAGCCACGTGGTTCGGCAGATTTTGGTTAGCACGAGATGCACGCGTTTCAGTTGAAGTTGCCACGCAGGCGACATGGACGAAAATGGGTCTGAAAAAGATTCGTGTTATTATAATATCTCGCACAATTTTAACACGGTTTCGAGGAAATTGGAAAATACCAGCGGCGCGCCTCTTATGTCACATGCGAACATTTTCGTAACACCCCTAAATGTACATTAATGTAGATTGATGGAGTTGCCTTAATAAAAATGAGCCTCGCTCTGTGAAAACAGGGATACATGAAAAGTGTCGTCCCAGATTAGCCTGGGCAGTCCGCATATTAATCCATTTAGACTGGATTTTCGTTGAGAAGAGACTTATTTAAAAATAAATTCCAGTAAAGTGGAAAATGTCTTCCCTTCACAAGGCGAGGCTCACCTACATTCATCATAATCATACAAGTAAGTGTTACTTTAATGGAACTGTAAATATGGCAAGTGTACATGACCTGTCGCCCCTTTATATATACATTTTTATGGTTTCAGCTGTTAAGTTTTAAGGACTTAAATTAGTTCATTCCAAATGGCTCAGTACATGTATTGTGAAGCACCCAAACGTGAACAGTTATCAAGCCGTTTCGCAGAAGAAAATAACGCGCATATTTCAAACAAGTGTATCCGTTTCAAACTGAGAACGTTATGATGATAGTGATGATGATGGTGATGATGAAGCTGATTATGATGATGATGATGATGACGATGATTATTATAATCATGGTATTCATAGTGCTGCTGATGATTATAATGATAATAAGCATCATAAAGAGTTCTATTTTGGCGATAATAACGCTGTTGTTTAAAATGTATGGTTTTTCCTCAACGATAATTACGTTACGCCATCCTTAAATGAAACCATTTAACGATCTCACCATCAAGGATGTCTTCGGTCGCTCCGTGCCCAGTAACGTAAAATTCGGCATCAACGTAAGCATCATAAACGGTCGACACTGACGTCACATGCGCAACGCCGCTAACCGGAAGTTGCGGCGATGAAAAGGCACACCGGGCAGTTGTAGTTGGAGAGGAAGGCCGGATATTCCAGTCGCAGTATCGCGATGTCGTTCACCTGGTAGGGTTCGCCTATGTATCCAGTCTCTTTCAACAATATAGATATGAGTGATAGTAGTAACGCGTGTACGGATTTAGTTTTATAAAAATGCATTTTCATAATGACTCTTATAAATGAAAGTTAAATGATAACCATTTAGTTAAGCGCTTAGTTATAAAGCCCGTTTAGCTGTATTTATAAGACAGCTTTTTTTGGTGATGTAGCGCTACAATACTTAATCGTTTGTTTTGGTGACCCGAATCGTCTGCATCCAGTCATCGGAAGTGAACAAAGAGTCGACGCTGAGGACTACCGAGTATTCTTTATCCGAAGGCAGCCTGTTTATTATACAATAAATAAGCGACTTACATTGCAAAATGTATCATTCACATTGTGTTTATATATTATACGTATTTTTTTAAATTACTTAACAACTCAATTTGTGCAGGCGTTTAATGATTAACTAATCAGGAAAATCTTCAACAAAAGCACACATTATTTTAAATTTTAGTCGACGCTTTTGATGTGTTTTATTTATTTAAAGGACATGAATATAATTAATACATTAATTTAATATAAATGAATCATTGCACAGTTAATGTATGATTGTCGTTTTCAATTTACTTGACTGTCATGAAATGTGAAGCGGATGCGTTATATCACGTTATAATCAAAATGGCGACGTCCATGCCGAGACATGTTTTTTCCGCCGTTTATACCCTTTATTTCGTTTGTTTAATTTCTTAAAATGACGCTCACTTTCCAGCTATTACAGTAAACATGTGTGTGTTTTGCATATCTACACTTCATGGGCATAGCATTTTTAAGTTCCAATTTAATCTACTGAGACATTTCCAGACCGAACTTATAACATTTCATGCGGAATAAAACTAATTGATATATAATCAGGTTGATTTTTGTTTACGCGTTTGCGTTTTGTGATAATTCTGGGCAAAGTATGGGGTGAATTCCTCAATCGTTTTAAACCACAAATGTATGTAGTGATTTTTCAAAAGCAGTCACATCCACTGTATGCATTCGTTTATGTTTAATGTATTGTATGCATTTCCTCTACTTGTAAATAAGCAACCCGTTTGTAATAACGGGGCTTAATGCACGTGTGTAAAGTGATGTCCATATTAGCCGCCCACACAGTAGGACGGAACTTACCACTGAGTCTTGATTTTGGTTTAGAAGAGACTTCCTTTATATCGAACAATTCCATATTAAAGGAGAGTGTCGTCCCTGATTAGCCTGTAATCCCCTTTTTGCAATAGTGAGGATCATATGAATATGTCATTTGCATTAAATAAATGAATATCGCACAACTATATACTCATTATGATACTGGAGTTTCATTTCTCATATATATCTAATGGATGTTGAATTATATTGAGAACCTACGTCTCATAGATTTAAAGCCATACAACATATTTTATTACTTTATTACTTTGATATATTCCATTTCAGGTTTCAAAATTAATAAGCAATCCGGCATTCTGCATTCACAAGATATATGACCGATACAGGGAATCTAGATGAACAAATATGACTATCAAGAAACTTTGAATACTAACATATAGTATGCAAGATTATATAATGCAGGTGTGCGTTATGGCTTGCAATTCTACAGCAGCTAGACGATTTACATTATCTCATCTACCAGAAATTTTGCACTGAGTTTTAAGCTTTAGAACATTTGTGAACGGCTCATTAATATTACTTAAAGCAACATTAACACATTGATCGCAAAGTAACAATTATGATTTGACATTCGGATTAACATTACCGTTTGAGTTTATGAGATTGACACATGGGAAAATGCTAATATTTAAAATCATCAGATTTGAATTATAACAAACACTGACGAATAACAAATTCAGTTACAAGTCATGTACATAACTCTTCAAAGCGTTAAAATAACGGACACATAACATTTTAAAGGAGCTTTAACTTTTTAGAAATGAATCAAACAAGCATTCTCATTACGTTAAACGATTGTTAACAAATCGTAAATCTGTTATATATTATGAAACATTGTAAAGTATCAAATTCATTGTCTAGCGTACTAGTAATAATGTTCTCCATCTTAAGCACATATACATTTCCGAAAAAAAAATTGCCTCAAAGACAAGTTCTGATATATGCTTGCGCTATCAATAAATGTCATGGATATTAATAAACAAGATAAACGTTTTAGTAATATCACAACTGGATAGTTACCTGTTAATTTTGATAAGACATTTGTCATTGACAGATATTTGAATAATCTAGCGCTTCACTATTCTTTTCGGAACACCACAAGAAGCGGGAATGTATCGGCCTGCTAAGATTCGCATTCCGGGTGATAGACAAACAGTTTCCTTTCGTCGCAATAACGCCATCAGAGAAGCCGAGTACATTTTTTAAATTTAAAGCGATGAAGGCACTGAAGTTGTTCGCTGTTGAATAATCTTAGACGCCACTCAGTTTTCAAAATTATGTTATAGCTTTTTATATCGCAAGTTTGAAATGAACACAACCCGTTCACATTTATAAATAGTGTGTCTTAAAGCACAGGTCTAGATGTGTTTTTTTTCTAATCATTAATAAAAAAGGTAATTTAAGCATCATTTTGGGAAAACAGGACTTTATGCATATGCATTAATTTTCATTCCAGTACCAGAGACTGTCTTTAAACGAAAAACACCATAAAATCAGAAAGAGTCGTCCTTGATTAGCTTGTGCGCATTGCACAGGCTAATCAGTGTGCACAGGCTAATCAGTGTGCACAGGCTAATCAGTGTGCACAGGCTAATCTGTGTGCACAGGCTAATCAGTGTGCACAGGCTAATCAGTGTGCACATGCTAATCAGTGTGCACAGGCTAATATATTATTTTACAGCATTATGCCCCGTTTTCCCTGAACGCATACAAAATGTACTGATTTCAATGATAAACACTAGACTGGCCAATGTCGTCTTACAAGCTGTTAAACACTATTGATTAAATACACACTGCTGTAGTAGAGCAGACACTTCTAGCATTCGTCGTCTGCATAATTTTACTGCAGGTAGTGAAGACAGGCAGAGGTTATCGTTCATAGCTTAGCAAACAACAGACTGACTTGCAGTTATCGTTCCTAGCGTAGTTAAAATCAAACTGGCTTGCAAAACTGCGTCTCTACATTAGTGTGAGCTAACGCTCATAACTAACAACAAGCAGCCGCTCTCTTGGAAAATGGGGCTTAATGTTTGTGCATACATTGCCGTCCAATATTAGCATGTGCAATCCGCACACGCTAATCAGAGAAGACAATTTCCGCTTTTATTGTAATTTTCGTTTGAATGAAGTCTCTTCTTAGCGATAATCCAGTTGACACGGAAAGTGTCGTCCATGATTAGCCACGCTTAAATGGGATGGCATTTTATGAACATTCATGAATCAGTTTTCACAGAGCTCAATAAAAACAATGCAGCAACAGCATAACTCGCGCGCTATTGCCACAGAACAGCGGGGTAAATTATGACATAACATACGCTATAAATGATATGATTTTACATGGCGTATAAATAATTTTGACAATCCATAATCTTATTAGAGATTTTTTCGGTTTTAAAATTAAAGCCTGAAACATTAGCCTAGAGTGCGACGGAGGTGTTGACTATCAGGACGTAGCGGTATTCGTCAGGGTCTAAACAAAACAGAGACTTCAGCGATATTCCCGGGGATCCGATTTCTATTGTCCAAATGGATTCCACAGGGATTCATTTGTCATTTCCAACTGATTGTATTTGCGAGGAATTAAGCTGCTGACCACTACGTTGTGATCGTTTGCAGAGTCACTTCCCGTATCAATGGCAGTGTAGACGTTTAGGATCCGATTGAGCCTCGTTCTGGGAAAACTGAATTGTATACATGTACGTAAAGTGTCGTCCCAGATTAGCGTTAGCAGTCCGAATTTGGTAAACAGAAGGTTTTATGCATGTACATTAAGTGTCGTCCCAGATTAGCGTTCGCAGTCCGCATTGGGTTAACAAAAGGTTTTATACATGTACGTAAAGTGTCGTCCCAGATTAGCGTTCGCAGTACGCATTGGGTTAACAAAAGGTTTTATACATGTACGTAAAGTGTCGTCCCAGATTAGCGTTAGCAGTCCGCATAGGGTAAACAGAAGGTTGTATACATGTACGTAAAGTGTCGTCCCAGATTAGCGTTAACAGTCCACATTGGGTAGACGTAAAGTGTCGTACCAGATTAGCGTTAGCAGTCCGCATTGGGTAAAGAGAAGGTGTTATGCATGTACGTAAAGAGACCGCAAAGGGTAAACAGAAGATTTTATACATGTACGTACAGTGTCGTCCCAGATTAGCTTAAGCCGTCCGCATAGGGTAAACAAAAGGTTTTACACATGTACTTAAAGTGTCATCCCAGATAACCGTAAGCAGTTCGCACATGATAAAAATAAGGTTTTATACGCGTACGTTAAGTGTCGTCCCAGATTAGCGTTAACAGTTTGCATATGGTAAACAGAAGGGTTTACACGTGTACGTAAAGTGTCGTCCCAGATTTGCGTAAGCAGTTCGCATATGGTAAACATAAGGTTTTATACATGTACGTAAAGTGTCGTCCCAGATTAGCGTAAGCAGTTCGCTTATGGTCAACATAAGGTTTTATACGTGACGTAAAGTGTCGTCCCAGATTAGCGTAAGCAGTCCGCATAGGGTAAACAGAAACAACACTTTCCGCCTAAGTTGGATTCTATTTTAAAGGAGGCTTTCCTCAAACTTAATATTCCATAAAAGCGGAAAGTGTCGTCCCTAATTATTAGGCTGTTCGGACATGCCTTAGCCCCGTTTCACAGAACGCGGCACAAGTGCATACAAATATGTGATACGTGCAAGCAGTCAATTGTACACGTTGAATCATTTCAACGATTTGTGTTCTACTCCAAAGTAATGGTAAAATTGCTGCAAGTATAAATAAAAACAACTATAATCAATTCAGGGCCACTTCGCGTTCAATTTACCGTTGGTTTTCTATCTACAAATAACTCGTATCGCTTTATCTCAACATCATACAAACTTCGATTGTGTTTTCATGTAAACTGTACAGTTTATCAGTTTATTTAAGTCTAATCCACAAAACATTATAACAATTATAACAATAAATGATGCATAGCATGGATGAATGTAATGTAAATGATCTATGTGCATCAACCAAATAAATGCTCTTCCAAGTCGTGGGGGAACTATTGGGACGGCACTAATAAACAGCCTGGCTCCTACAAACATATACGTGTTCGTATAAATCGTAGGTAAATTTAAGGTAAATTTAAATTGTTCTATCAAAACATCTTTGGGACTAATAATCTTTGGGAATATCGAATACCTATCTCACTAAGAATATGATTTCATGATGAAAATTCCCTGCACACAACTTTTAATTTTTGACACAATATACACATTCAAAACATACAATAAGATAATTGATGAAAATAAATATGCGAGCAATACTTTTTACTCACGAATTAGGTAGTCATAAAGACAGCCCTTTTTGCACGTACTTTGTTGTTTATGCATTACTCATACCCTAGCAGTTCACACGGTGTCAACAACTCTGACCTAAACATAGGTATAGAGCACTAATGCGCTTTTTCGGCACAGCTGTTTACCCAGCTTTTCACATTAAATGACTTTTACATAACGCCAGCAGACACGCATATATATTTTCGAATATTTCATAGGCTGATTCGAGATAAAACCCCTGAACTTTTGCTACATTACTATGTCTGTGCTCAGCGCAAAGGATGTATCCCTGTTCAGTGTAAGGAATTCCGGACTTCTGTATGTTCAAACGACACAAATTGTGGCCCAGTTACGAGTTAACATCTATCTCCAAGAATTTCAGTGTCAGTACTCGTTCACTAAATCGTCCGGTGAATATATAATTGACTATCGATAAACACAGTTTTGCTTTCAAGATGAGAAAGCATACATTACCGAAATAGTAAAGTGTCACGATAAGAGAAAAATCGTTTAATTATCCAACCACAATATTTGCCGTACTTGGTCAGCACATGTGGAAATTGTTCCTGAACGCCTGGATAGGCCGCCATTATTTATTAAGTTTGCTATTTTGAATTCAATTTTGTATCGAAAAGCATTGTGCTAAAATGTGCCATTTACAATTCGCAATGAGATTTTTAATGACCCTCGTGATGCAAAAATGGATCTTTATTTCGTATGCGCCAATCCTATATATAGCCCAATGAGTGAATTTATAGCCAATAGCATCGCCTCTGACCAGACTGCGAAAAACGCACATGTTGGGTTTAACCCGTTGCATGCTGGGAAATTTGTCGTCTGCTAAAATGTCGTCTGCTGAATTTCTAAAATTAGCCTTTTCTTTGATTTTTTTCCAAAGAATAGCAAACAGTTTGGATCCAGATGAGACGCCACGTTCTGTGGCGTCTCATCTGGATCCAAACTGTTTGCAAAGGCCTTCAAAATTCGGTTCCCGCACTGAAAGAGGTAAGATACCCTGAACGAAACGCATAAGACACATTTTTGCATGACGCGGCTATTTAAGTGTGGTTTAAATGTGTCACAGAAAACTGCGTTTAAATCAAATATTAACATACGATTTATATTTTGATAGTGAAGAAATATACTCATAATAAGGCATGTGAGGACACATATGATGTGCGCTCCCGTAGTATAATTTTATCTACTGACACTAATGTGTGGTTTGACAATGATATCACACATTTCATGTGACAATTATGCGTCTTTCAAGTGAAAAAAAAGTATGGTAATATACAAATGCATGCATTTTAGTGTTCTTTAGTGTAATTTTGTAATAATATTTTGGTTGCTTGTTAGATAAGAAGTAGTGCAACAACAACAGTAATATTGTTCACATGTGAATACGCATTTAAGACTACGTTTGTAGTCGTGCTCAGAAGGCCTTCATGTCATCGATCACGCCTCACTAACTTTTTCTAGCAAATTATTTTAAAACAGATGCTACAACGTCTCTCATGTTCGCTCTAGCCTGTTACGAAACATTTATGCCGGTTTGTACTTTGTAGCCATATACTTACAGTTACTGGTCACGCGATTTTCCAATATTTTGCTATCAAATGGTCAGCATTCTTTTCACAAAACATTGTTTTCGATTGTTTAGAGATTAAGAAATTCTTATGGTGTATAATGTACATCTCTTTTTGACCAACGTAAATACAGTGATTCGTATTGTTTAACCATTTAACGACCTTGGACTAAAATATAATTTAACTTATTAAAACAACATAATAAATACATGTTTGATATAAGTTTGTATTCTGTTGAATACATATGTGTGCCATTTCATCACTTCAGCAATTATACTTTACATTTCAACAGAATGACAGACAAGACCAAATCACTATAATCCCCTGACTTGGAAGATATGACATGTAAATATGTTTGATACAAAAAATAAAATTTCATATAAATGTGTACTAGATGTTAGCTTTAAGAACGAAAACAAATTTTCAGAACGAACACATGTTTCTCCCATTCATTTAGCCTGATGTCAGATAGTGGTCAACATTTGTCTTAAATAATTCTTAAGTGCCACATTGAATCAAGTACATAAAAAAAATCACATATTTTATAAAACGTTCTGCCTGACATACTTAACCTACTCTCAATAGGAGTGGGCTTCGTCTACTGAAAATACCAATCATGGCGTGAAATGTACAGCTTAACGTGTACGTTTTTAAGTTTGTCATTCCCATGAATTAGTGACTTGTTCCCATGATTAAGAACGTCATTCTTACTTTCTCATTCCCACGGGTAAGCTTTTTCATTCTCAATACAAAGTTATCTCGCTCCCACTACCTTATTACTCGTGAGAACAACATAACAAGTCTTTGGAGCGACATACATAATATCTGCATGAAGAACAATTCCCAAGTGAAGATCTGTCAGAATAGTTATTAAGGTTCTGAAAGGTATCCGAGTCTGACCAAAGTATGACGGGGGACAAACGAAAAAACGGAGAGACAGACCAAATCACAATATGACATCGCCAAAAGGGACATTTATATTGAAGTGAGGAAACAATTAACATACATTTTTTATTTGCTATAACAACATTTTTTTTCACAGTACAACAATATTCCTGCTCTATGCATGGCTATAAACACTAAATGGAGTGAAACAACAATAAATGGATCAGCAAATCACATACATTAACATGATTATATCCCTAAACATACCAAAACTACAATGATATTATATTATATGACATGTGCTATGTCTTTAAAAAAACAACAACAATTAATGTGCACCAAACTACAGAAATTATTCAATTTAATAACACAAACATTATAACCGTGCAAAGGCAATTATTAATTTCTGATTAAGTCCTGATCGTTAGTAATACACAATCAATGGTTAAAAGACCTGGTGGTACGTTGCATCAAGTTTTCTTTATTCAACAAGTTTTGCTATTGCAAAATGTTAATTTGGGATAATGGAACAAATTAAGACATGATTTTGAACCTTAAATCTACTTTTACCAATATAGTTTATTGCTTATAAATAGGTTGTTTATATATTATAGAAACAAATTTATTATAGCTAAATATACATACAAATAAACAAAATATATTTTTTGTTGGAAATAAAAAATCGAAAGCAAAAATTTGAAATACTACACAATTTTGTCCAATAAAAAGCTGTGTATAATTGTTCAACAACAAAGCAGACATGTTTAATGCAAAGCTAGCTGAGTATAAACAACCACGTGTGTATGGAATCCAATCATAAGACATCAGATTTGTTGGGAGTTTTACGGAACCTTGCCGCAGTGAATGCGCGTCGACGACATTTAATGTGGAGCGGTCAACATGAAAACAGCTTTAACACACTTGTAAACAATCAACTAAAAGCAATCATTCAAAACTGGAAAATAGTCACAATCAGTTAACATCTATAGTTCAAAATTAGACACCTTGACAAGCAACAACAAGTCAATAAATAAAAATTAATATATTAACACATATTGCTTCAGTGTTAAAATATACAATGTGAATTTGTATGAGAACATGCACTTATAATATTCAGAATACCAAACTTTTAGCACTGTATGGCCAATTTTGGCAATTAAAATATGATGAACTTAAATTGATGCCATACTGGTGAATTTGGTATAACGCATAGAAATAAACAATTATGCAAACCATATTTCTTTAGTGATTATTGAATGCATATAGTATATAGTTTATAGTGTAGAATAATAAAAAAAAGATTCAATGTTCTTGTTACGTTGAGAGGTACAATTATACTCTAACAAGGGAGACGACTTTTATTTAGTATATCACAATTGCTCTCCCTTGAATCGTTCTTTACTGTTTTCCAAATTTCCAGATAATAGTTGCTTATTATAATAACTGAAAAGCTTGACATAAAACAAGGTGTTTCTAATGCTTAAAGTATACATGTATTATTATGTTAATGATCTGATATTATGCATGTCTTAATTAACTATACAGGTTAATGTGCGCATTCATCCAAAGCAATTCTTTTTCTCTATTGCCTGATATGTAAATGATGTTTAATATGAAACAATTTTGTACAAATGAATTCAAACAGTGAATGTATCTGTTTGAAATGGCAACATTTTATGAATAATGTACAAACAAAAACATTAGCTTTGCAGTTGATCTATTTACAAACGACAAAATAAACTTATATACAGTGACACATAAATCTGTGTAACGTTATTCACTTATTACATTAGAAAAGCTGGTCGCAAATGTGTACATACAAATATTTAAAGCATAATGAACTTTTAAAGGGATCTTTTCACGCTTTGGTAAATTGACAAAATTGAAAAAAGTTGTTTCAGATTCGCAAATTTTCGTTTTAGTTATGATATTTGTGAGGAAACAGTAATACTGAACATTTACCATGGTCTAATATAGCCATTATATGCATCTTTTGACGATTTTAAAACCTAAAAATTATAAAGCGTTGCAACGCGAAACGATTGAATAATTTGGAGAGTTCTGTTTTTGTCGTTAAATTTTGTGAAACTACGAAGATTGCTTATATAAGGTATAAAATACGTCAAGTATGTGTACTCGGCGGAATAGCTCAGTAGGCTAAAGCGTTTTTACTTCAGGACTCTGGCAGGACTCCAGGGGTCACTGGTTCGAAACCTGCTCCGGGCAATGTTCTTTTCCTTTTTTTAATTTTATTCTTGATTTTTTACTGGAGCTTTTACGATCCAATGTTTACATTTATCAATATAAAGCATTTAATGAATAAGTTAAAAAATGCCAAAATCTGTGAAAAGGCCCCTTTAATGCTAGAATGCAAATGTCAACATAAATAATGAGCATGTCAGTATATGATACAACAAGAACAATCTACAACCATATCTAGGAACATTATTCATGAAAATACTCACTTTGAAACAAAATTAATTGTGGATGAATTACTATCATATTTTCAACAATGAAAGCATCCTTTTTTAATAATTAAATAAACTCCATTACAATTATGATGCACTTCTAAATTCCACTTTATTTAAATAGTTTTTCAATTAATGTGTGCATTAATTATCGCAATTCACATGTACATTCACACAATTTTTATAACGCGCTTAACTGTTGTTAATATTAAACAAAGTGTCTGTTGTCAATAAATAAATCAATAATTAACAGAAGGTAAATATAGTTTGAATAAATAAAATTATTATTTGATATTTTAGTATTACATCACTACATGAAATTCTCAACTAAATACTGCCTCAAAAGAGCAAACGGATGAGAAATATGTACACAGACAGAATGACAGACATATCAAAATAGAAGCATCACAATTATGAACCGTTCTCAGGACTGTGAGTAGTTTAAGAAGCCAACGCAGGCACTTATTGACTATCATGCTTAAATTGTATGTATAAATGATCTTCAAAGGCATGCATGGCGTCAATCTAATGACAAGTGCTGTACCAGGCTATCTTTTTGATTGGCCGGTTTAATTACATCGATTGGGATCTGAAATAAAGACAGGTATGTTAATGTTAATTTCAGTTCATTATTCTGATTGTGTTACTTAGGAAAGCAATGAAAAAGAACAAAACTGACATATGGTGCTAAAGCTTCATTGATTTGAATATATAGATTAGTGGTCCGAGATATATTTCTTAATTATTAAATATTTACTGCAAAATAATATGAACATGTAATGAAAAAAGTTTTTTATCTCTAATTCCACTAATGCAAAAGGAAGCTGATATACAATACGCAACAGTACACGTCCACATGCTGATTAACATGTTTGGAGAGTTGCATAACAAAATAAGAAATATGTTTTGAGGTTATATATGCCACACAACCTGACAGGCGGACAAACGTTTAGATGGACCAGCATTCCCTTAAACTGTCTCTGAAAGTAGGTATTTACAAAAAGCCTACGCACGTCTCACAAACTCACAAAGGTTCTATGTGCAGGATGTTCACAGGCAGCAGGTCAGGTAACATGGAGAGGAGAGAATCTTAATACATCGACAGCTGCTGGCTTGAAAGCTGTGACTGTAACTGCATCCAGAAGAAACTTAACGCCTTGATATTCAGGATGTCTGAAAAAAGTAGATTGTGTGTCAAACTTGACAGATAATTGTGCAAATATGTCAAGCATTATAGAAATTGTCTTTGTCAACCATAAGCTTCCATATCGCTCTGCCAACATAAACAGATTTGAACACAACCAATTTTGTGGCAACAACGTTTCAGAGATGGAAAGCTTCTGAAAATGATATAGACATGCAATGCAATCATTTTAAATCAACAGAGAACATGTGTTGAGTTAATTTCAGTATATTATTAAACTTTATTTCACAGGTGGTAATAGAGAAACAAATATGTTCACCAGGTGCATAGCAATTGGGGAAAGGGACTTTCCCTTAATCCCGGAGTGTAATAAATATCCTAATATTTCATCACTTTACATTGGCATTACGTAAAAATACATGAAAATAGCTCAGATATCATGTCTTTGCGTAATACTGTATTCATGTGGGACCTAAGTCAAGTGGTGGGATGCTGGTCTAGGAATCGAAAGGACCCAAGGTAGAATTCTGCTCAGACCACAGAACTGTGCATATCAAACAATTAATCCCATTCTTGTTCTATTGGGTACCTGTGAGGGAAATAAGCAAATCTGCTGTGGTTGCATACTGTGCAGAATGTAAACGGACGACTTATATCCCAGTGATCTGGTGCCACAGTGTACGTTTTGCAATGGTTAGGGGACTTACCTATTGAGATGTAGTGGCTGAGTTGGAGTTGTTAGGATTTTTCTCTGTGAACAGAACACCAGCTCTTTGCGCATCACTGACATATGGCCCTGTAAACCAAATAATTAATGCATTCTGAAATAGCCTCAGTTGTATTGGAGGTCAATCAATGTTGTTTGATTAAATAATATAAGAAATACATTATGTGTGAAGGCTCTTGATACAAATGAGGTATACAATAAACATTTCACACACAGCCTACTCTATACTGTACACTTGATACAATCATTTTTCATCCATATCTAACCAATCTGCATTAAGTTACGTGTAACTCCAAAAGAGTTGGACGGACATAAGGAAGAATGGAAGGACGGAGAGAATTCTACAATTCTATACGACCTCCCCCCTGCACCCTTTCAAGGCAATACAAAATGGCAACTATTATGAATATTTACAATTACGTAATGAATTAAGTTTAAGATAGCAGCAAGGATAGAGTATTACCAATGTATAACACACAAACACGCTATTGAAATAAAATTTTGAGTAGTAACACACTGCACATTATACACGGTAAATTACAGGACCAATGTACCTTGTAGAAGAGGTAATATCAGCCCACTTGGCAGGAAAGTTTGGAGCCCCAGCTTTAGACTGGCTGCACCTATCCGGGCCCAGCTTACCAGACAGCCTGTTGTTCAGCTGGGTACCGATCTATGACTGCATGGGATCCTGTAGGAACCGGCTCTTAAAACAAAATTCAGGAACTTAAATAAATATTGAAGGGAATAATTGTATAATGTGCTGAAGTCGTTTAAATAATTGTTTTGCGAAAATAAATACAATTTAACAAGTCTATTACAGCGGATTTTACATGCAAGGATAAACGCTTGGTTCAAGGGCTGAATTTCAGCCGAAACGTAGACAAAACTATGCCTTGACCTTCTATGATTAAACCTGATCAATTGCTATTTGCTATTTATTTATCAAGTTGATTAATTTTAAAAACACCTACTTACCATTTGATGCTTGGACCTTTTTCTTAATCAGGCACATAAAAGGACTGAAGTTAAGTGAACTATATGAGCTTTATTCTGGGAAAATAGGGCTTAATGTATGTGCAGTCTGCACAGGCTAATCTGAGATGACACTTTAATAGAACTTAATGTATGTGCAGTCTGCACATGCTAATCTGAGATGACACTTTAATAGGACTTAATGTATGTGCAGTCTGCACAGGCTAATCTGGGATGACACTTTAATAGGACTTAATGTATGTGCAGTATGCACAGGCTAATCTTGGATGACACTTTAATAGGACTCAATGTATGTGCAGTCTGCACAGGCTAATCTGGGATGACACTTTAATAGGACTTAATGTATGTGCAGTCTGCACAGGCTAATCTGAGATGACACTTTAATAGAACTTAATGTATGTGCAGTCTGCACATGCTAATCTGAGATGACACTTTAATAGAACTTAATGTATGTGCAGTCTGCACATGCTAATCTGGGATGACACTTTAATAGGACTTAATGTATGTGCAATCTGCACAGGCTAATCTGGGATGACACTTTAATAGGACTTAATGTATGTGCAGTCTGCACAGGCTAATCTGGGATGACACTTTAATAGGACTCAATGTAGGTGCAGTCTGCACAGGCTAATCTGGGATGACAATTTAAGCACATACATGAAGCCCCATATCCTAGAACACCGCTAAGATACTACTTATTGTTCTTGTTGCTGCTGCTGCTGCGACTTGGCCATAGACAGAGATGGAGCGAGTCCCGACGCCGAAGTTGCCACCCCAAACCCGAGAACTGCCGACAATATCTGTTGTTGAATGGCGTCAAATGCATACTGCTCTCCAGTACTAAGGTTCACATTATTCGAGAACAACATATCAAGGTCAGTCACATTAACGGACGTGTCACGCAACGCCTGCTCTACCTGTTGGATCAGATCGTTTCAGTTCGAGCGACTTATCCGGCCTAATTTGTCGACGCCAATCATCCAATTGTTGCTAAGCGACATCAATGCTGAGACGGAAGTCGAACTCACCAAAGCTCTGCTGTTGGAAGTATTGATGTACCCAATATGGGAGGAGATATTGATAGGAACCAAGTCTTTACTGCCTTTCTGTGTCAGCATGGATGTATTGTGCTCTGGGTGTTTACATCCAAGTCATTACTGCCTTTCTGTGTCAGCATGGATGTATTGTACTTTGGGTGTTTACATCCAAGTCATTACTGCCTTTCTGTGCCAGCATGGATATATTGTGCTCTGGGTGTTCACAGCATAGTCATTACTTCCTTTCTGTGTCAGCATGGATGTATCGTGCTCTGAGTTTACAGCAAAGCCATTACTGCCTTTCTGTGTCAACCAGGATGTATTGTGCTCTGTGTTCACAACCAAGTCATAACTGCCATTCTGTGTCAGCATGGATGTATTGTGCTCTGTGTTCACAGCCAAGTCATTACTGCCTTTCTGTGTCAACAAGGATGTATTGTGCTCTGTGTTTACAACCAAGTCATAACTGCCTTTCTGTGTCAGCATGGATGTATTGTGCTCTGTGTTCACAGCCAAGTCATTACTGCCTTTCTGTATCAGCATGGATGTACGGTGTTTTGTGCTCACAGCCAAGTCATTACTGCCTTTCTGTGTCAGCATGGATATATCTTGCTCTGGGTGTTCACAGCATAGTCATTACTGCCTTTCTGTGTCAGCATGGATATATCGTGCTCTGGGTATTCACAACCAAGTCATTATTGCCTTTCTTTGTCAGAAATATGGCCAAAAGTCCGTTCTATTATGATATCCAGGGCGCTGAGAGGACAATCTGGGGCAGTCCGTAACCCTACTGTTGTTCAAACTATCAACAGCAGATGTATCCAACTTGGAAAGCTTACGCTTTTATTGTTCCTTGATTTTCTTCCGTTCAATTTCTGTTTGTCCCATAAAGATTGGAACAACTTATTGAAATTTTTATTCTTCATGATATTTGTTGTGATGTCCAACAGCAACAACTGACTGTTAGCGTTACCATAACTACTGCTATAACTGTTTGTGTCTGTAACAATTGTCCCTTTCAGGCCCACGCGGAACTCTAGCTTAACAAAACTACCCAGGCTTATGTTTGGAAAACGTGACGTGGGCATTGCGTTTGTTCAGAACAGAATCATGCTCAGAATTTGCTGCAGAACGGAGTTGTTCAATGATGCTGACTTTTTGAGGCAGGCGGTCAAGGGAGAGGAGCTAGAAGTCAAGGGAGGGGAAGGGTTGTTCTGGACTGTGGCTCCTGCAGGCGGGACTGGTGCGGTTGCTGGGCCAACTCGATATCAATGCTGGTGCTCTGCTGAAAACAACAACAACACAGTGGGTGATAGGAACTTGTTGCAAATTATTTTACAATCTATCACAAATTATGCCTCTTGACTGGCTGGGAAGGTTTTCAACAACATGAATTTCTAATCTGGCATTTTATTGGTTCCTTGTCCTTAATAGCATGAAAATAAATACAATTAAGTCATTTTGTATAAAAACAAGAAAAGTGTTCGCTTATGCTATACTTATCTGTTCATTTATATCTATTTTTACTCCATTTTCAGAGATGTATTTTCATAAGCCAATATGCGGATCACTTATGTTAGAAAGTGTCGTCCCAGATTAGCATGTGAAATTCACATAAGCTAATAAGGGAGGGTACTTTCTGACTAGACTGGATTTTCATAAAGAGGATTATTTGTTCAATGAAAAATACCTTTAAGAGGAAAGAGTTGTCCATGATTAGCCTGTGTGGGCTGCACAGGCTAATCTGTGACAACAATTTAAGCACATGCATTAGGCCCCATTTTTCCACATCACAGCTTATTTATCTATTAGCCTATCTATTTTTTGCTGCATAACAAAAAGAAGGAAAACCATCTGGTTAAACATTTAATATTTTTTTATTGTACTTATTCTATTAATAAGGTCTACGCTGCTGACCAAGGCCTTTTTTCCAGACGCTAGGCATAAATGGGTTAATAGTCCTTGTAAATTTAACTTAAATGGGAAATTTGTAAGCTTTTGGGGTAATACAGTGAATTTTTTTTCTCAGCAAAGTAAGAAAATAGATATGTTTACGAGCACCTGCGGAAACATGTAAACTTCCTCACTCCACTGAAAACAATAATTGACTGTCTTACCCCAAAAACAAACAAATGTTCCTTTTTGAATATTCGCAATAATGGCATCAGTTATATCAGAAGTCAATCAATGTTGTTTGATTAAAAATATATTTAAGAAATAAAGTATGTTTGATGGATCTTCATACAAATGAGATATAAACTAAACACTTGATACAAACATTATATGTCCCTTTGGGACTTAAATAAGGATGAAAGGAAGGACAGGGAAAATTACAGACAAGGACAAATTTGTATGCTTCCACTCCCATCAAGCCCTTTCAAGACAATACAAATGGCAGCTATTATATATAGTTTACAATTACATTAATGATTTGTTTTAGTTAGCAGTAAGAATAGAGTTTTATTAATATTAAACACACACAAACTATTTTTTTGACATTTGGAGTAAAACACTACAAATTATACATGGTAAATTACATTACCAACGCACCTTATTGACGAGGTAGTCTTGGCCCCTGGCCAAGAAAGTATGGAGCCCCGGATTCAGAGTGGCTTCATCCTGTGGGTAGTACTATTTGAACATTTGTCCAAAGGTCCTGGACCAGGAGGAACAGGCTCTTAAAACAAAATGCAGGAATTAAATTAAATATTGAAAATAAATGAAGAAAATAATTTTTAAATGTGCTGAATGCATTTAAATATTTTTTTACTCAAATTAAAGAGAATTCAACAATTCCATTTAAGCTGATATTTTAATTATGCAAGGAGAAACTTTTGGTTCAGGGTTTGAATTTTGGCCCAAAAATAGACAAAACTATGTTCTGACCTTCTTTGACTAAAATTGATATCAGATCAACTTTTATTTATTATTTATTTTCCAAGTTTGATCAATTTAAAAACGAATAATTCACATTTGATGTTAAAAGCTTTTCTTCAATCAGGCAGAAAAAGGACTGATGTTAAGTGAACTATATGAGCCTCATTCTTGGAAAATAGGACATGATGTATGTGCAGTCTGCACAGGCTAATCTGGGATGACACTTTAATAGGACTTGATGTATGTGCAGTTTGCACAGGATATTCTAAGATGACACTTTAATAGGACTTGATGTATGTGCAGTCTGCACAGGATAATCTGGGATGACACTTTAATAGGTCTTGATGTATGTGCAATCTTCACAGGATATTCTGGGATGACACCTTAATAGGACTTAATATATGAGCAATCTGCACAGGATATTCTGGGATGACACTTTAAGCACATACATGAAGCCCCGTACACCAGAGCACCGCTCAGATACTACTTGTTGTTCTTATTGCTGCTGCTGCTGCTTTGACTGGGCCATAGACAGAGATGGAGCGAGTCCCGACGCCAAAGTTGCCACCTCAAACCCAGGAATTCTCAACAACAACTGTTGTTAAATGGCGTCAATCCCATACTGGCATAAGGTTAACATTATTCGAGAGCAACTTATCGAGGTCAGTCGCAATAAGGGACAAGTCACGCAACACCTGCTCTATCTGTTGGACTCGTCTAGAACAATTTGTCAATTCCCAGCATTGAATTGTTGCTAAGCAACATCGATGCTGGGGTGGAAGTCGAACTCGTCAAGGCTCCGCTGTAAGAAGTGTTGATGAAGCCAACATGGGAGAAGATGTTTGGAGGCTTGCTACTCTGACACAAGACGTTTTTGTGCTGAATTACTTAAGCGAAGGGGTCAGGATTGTCATCGACTTTCACTTCAACAATGTTTTTATCTTGGCGGCTTATAGTGTTTGCTGAAAAGAAAATAGAAAGTAAATTAAAACCCGATTGGTTTAGACTTAGTGACAAATAAATTTGCCCTGCAACAAAATACTTAACACACCTGCTCTTCAATGCCAAACGTTGCGTCTATAATTGATATTTAGAATATTGCAATTATTGTTTTACCAATAAGAACTCAGAATAGCGTTGTATCAATATGTTATGCCCAAAAAACTTAATATTAAAATTTTTGGGTTTAAAAACACGAAAAATACATAGTAAAGTACAGTTCATAGCAATGTGTAATTCTTTTTTTAACAAGAGATGTGTTTGTCAGAAACACAATGCCCCTACTGCGCTGCTTTGATTATATATTTTTGTTTTTGATTATAACCCTTTACAAATACTACTTCCCTTGTAAAAATGATCTGTACCTGCCAAATGCTAAATATAAATTATCTCCCTTTTAAGCGTGTTACTTCAATTGGATTTGTATTTACCTTTAATCTTGAAGGATGACTTTGACCTTTCACCACTTAAATTTTGCAACTCCATAAGATACACTTGCATGCCAAATATCAAATTGCGATTTTTAATATTGAAAAAGTTATGGCCTATGTTAAAGTTTTCAGACGGACGGACTGCCATACAGTTTAACTGCTATTTTGCCACCCTACCGGGGGCATAAAAATAAATAAAAAAAACAGGCATGACTTCAGTAATTTTAAGTGCGAGACTGTCCCCCTTAATAGTTTTGACTAAAACAATGTGAGAATTAACAACTTAAAATGTATGACTATATAATTTTAAATGTGATTCTCTGCAACTTTAACTGTAAAACAATACAACTTTTAACATGACACTAGTCCTACATGACACTAAACAACTTAAAATATGAGACTGTACACATTTAAATGTGCATAACTTATTACGCAAGACTAAACAACTTTAAAGGATAGACAATACAACAAATCATAAGACACGATACTGTAAGTATATGAGTACTTGATCACACATGTTTTACCTATGGATTAGACAGAAATGCAAAAACAGATGAAAGTCTATGGTGAATTAAGTATATGATACTCTGTCTTGCTACCAGGGGCCATTATACTAGTAATTATAGCCTATTCTGGTTAAATCTATTATATGTACGTGATATTGAATCGATACTAGTTGATGTCTACATTTTATGCCATTGTTTTTGGAAGACAGACCTTAGATGTAAACTTTAGTCACTGGCGTTGAAAGTGTGTGCATACGGATATGAAAGCAGTGCATAATAGTGATTTTGTCTTTGCAAACATCAGGTTTCTAATTTAAATAAAAATCTTAATCAGTTATACGTGAACACAAATATTTAACAATTTATAATTTTTGATGTGTATTTTAATTGTACTAAGTTTCAACTTATAGGGCTTAATAAGGCAAGTAACTCATTGTTGCAACCTATCAAACACTTTTTTTGGCAAATATTGCATAGTAAATTTTAACCAGTAAATATTTATAAAAAACTTTTTGAGGAATGGGGCTGAATTTAGGCCCAATCTTTGACACAATTAATAACACTGTACGGTCTCACCTGAAGCTCAGAAGCTGCGCTGATATGCTGGCCTCGTGGATATTGTTAAGGGCCGAGTTTGAGTTCTGATTAACTTCAGGTTGAGAGTCGAAGAGCTACTGGACCATACAACAAAACTGGGGTCATGTTTTCAAGCCTTCTTTAGTCTCAATTCAATGCAATGCCCTTTTGGCTCGGAGTGCAAAGTGCTCGTAACAAAACCGGATGTGTTTACTTTTAGCAACTTGTTTTCAATAATGGGCGGAAATCGCGTCTGAGGCGCACCACATAAATAAATTGTGCGCTGAGGACAGTCCGTAACGCTACTACTGTCCTAACTATTTACAGCAGAAACACTTCTGAATGAATCGTTTCGATTGTTCCTTGATTTGCTCTCGTTCCTTGCTGAATATATAGATGTCTCATGGTTCAAACAGAAATCTCAAACCTAAATTCAAGCACTTTTCAAGGACTTTCCAAGACCAAATATTCATTTTCAAGTCTGTAAACTGTACGTTAGTTTCCTTTAAATAAAATGCCTTTTCCATTTGCTTGGATTGGTCTTTCTTGTTTAAACTTTCATCAAAAGACACTGAGTACTGAGACACTGAGTACTGAGACACTGAGTACTGTCCACTAATTAAGTCATAGAACTATCAAGTACAGTTTTGAAATGTTCAGCTAGCCCCAAAACAGCCACATAATTATGCTTTGCTATGGTACTGTCATGGAACACAACCTGAAAAAACTTTGTAATGTTTTTATTGGAATTAAAGGATGGTTGTGTGAAAACGGTATAAATACCCAAAATACTTTCGCGTTCAACATATCATTTTTTTAAACGAATTTGTCTATGGATGTCTGCGAGTTTGATACTACAGCTGAAAGTTGCGAAGGTCCTGGAATTTGAATCTTCTATCTGCACACTCTCTGCATGTGGCAGTGCCTTCCTGGTTCGACACAGATGGGCTGTTGTTTTTTATGTCTGTTTTAGATTTAACAGTTTTAACAATAGTACCTTCCTGTTTAACAAAAAACACATCCCAGGAACCCTGTTTGCTTCTCAATTTCATGTTTTCTTTGAGGGTTTTCACTTTCTTGTGGCTTTTCAAAGCGCTTTCCTCCATACCCCCGACATCAATGGTCTTCATACAGACCCAACAATGTGCTTTTCGAATGTCATTTGTTTTCTGTACCCAGGAATATTCAGTTAACCACCCTGGTTTGAAACGACACTTCCCCATTGCTGCGTTTTCACTCGCGAAAATTGATCACAATGGAGAACCTCTGACGTAGCACACATAATCTGTGACGTGTACACATAACATTTCGTACTCAATATTGTACGAAACTTATATTTCGTACTCAACTTTTTGCGCGAAGGAATCTATGATACATTTTCGTAATATTTCCCATAAGAACGATTTAAGTTTATAATTAAAGCCATGATAAAAGTAATTTTGAGCAGAAATAAACATTTTCAAGGCTTTTTTACATGAACTAAGCACTTTTCAAGCACTGTTTTAAGGCCAACCTTTGTTCAAGGGCTTTTCAAGCCTAGGACTCGTTTTCAAGCACTTTTCAAGCCCTGTGCGAACCCTGTGTCTTATAAAGAATGAAACAAATTATTCAACGTTTAATTCTTTGTGAGATTCTTCATGATGTCCACAGTGAGAAGTAACTGTTAGCGTTAACTGTTTGCGTTACCATATGAACTGCTATAACGTCTCGCTTCTGTAACACTCATCCCACTCGGGCACTAGAGCTAAACAAAACTACTCGGGCTTGCTTGGGGAAATCCGACGCGGACATTTTGGTTGTTCATAACAGCGCGTGAAAACTTGACGTGCTGAGGATTTATTGCAGAGCAGACTTGTGTAACGATGCTGACCCTTTGTGGCCAGAGGTCCAGTGGGAGGAGCTAGGGATCAGGGGAGGGAAAGGATGGTTCTGTATTGGGGCTCCTGCAGGCCGGACTTGTGCTGTTGCTTGGCCAACTCGATATCAATGCTGGTGCTCTCCTGAAAACAACAACACTAGAGTGGGGGATATGAACTTGTAATACATTTTTATATTACAATGTATAATACACTACATATATGCCTCTTGATTGGATGTGAAGGTTTTCAACAGCAAACCATAATTATCTGAATTTCTAATTTGGCATTTCATTGGTGCCTTGTCCTAAATAGCAATTAATGAAAATTAATGCAATTAAACCATTTCATATTAAAACATTAAAAGTGTTGGCTAATGCTTTAATAACCTGTAAATTAATAGATATTATTCTTACTTAACTTTCAGTGTAATTGTATAAGCCAAATTGCCGCTCATCAATATTAGAAGCTTTCTTCCCAGATTAGCATGTGAAATCCACATAAGCAAATCAGGGAGGACACTTTCTGACGATACTGGATTTTCACAAAAGAAGATACATATTTTCAACAAAACATACCTTTAAAGAGGTAATTGTTGTCCCTAAGTAGCCTGTGCGGACTGCACAGGCTAATCTGGGACTACAATCTAAGCACATGCATTAAGCCCTTTTTTTCACAGCGTGGCTCATTGATGTTTTTAGCTAGTTTTTCCTGCATAACAACAAAAACAAAAGGAAAATCATCTTGATGCAATCCGCTAAAGAACTTCCAAGATTTGGCTCCGTACGAATGGATGGACGAAAAGACGGACGGACGGACAACGCCAAAACAATATCCCTCCACCTATGGCGGGGGATAATAATAAATGGGAGGCAACAACTTCATATTTATGTATTCCCAAAGTAACAAAAACACACACACCATTTTTACCATGCCTTTACAGGTCTTTGGTGTTAAACTCTGTTTAAATTCACACTAGACAACAATTCCAAAGTAAACCATCATGTCATAAAAGTTGTAAGACATATTACAAATTAATAAATATGAAACAATTTAATGGCAACAACTCACTGCTGGTACATATTGACAGTTCTCTCCCTTGTTAGTGTAAGCTAAATTTATTAAAGGCCACAATATACTTAATGATTTCCCTATATAATTCAATGTAAACGCTACAACTTAAAGAGAAAATAAATGCAACATTTTGAACATAGAGACCACCATAACGATACTTTTTCTGAAAGTTCATTCTAAGCTGAATCGATTTAAGCAATAAAAAAGATATGTCATGTTAAACCAAACATTTACTTTACTCAAATCAAACTCTACTTCTTTTGCGCCTTAAATTTTGCGGCCATTTTCTAGTGCAATGTAACTGTTTTCAGGTCAAACTTGTACTTTAGTCTCTAACTTTATCATATGTCAGGGATTAAATACTGAGCACCTTTTCTTTCCCTCCAATATATCCAAGAGATAAAGTCAGAACACCAGTCTAAAGTGTAAAATTACTGTAAAACATGGCTTCGAGTAAAATATGATTTTTTTAGTCAGTACAGCCCTACATGAAACGATTATTTAGTATAATGTAACCTATAAGACAACCTGAACTGTTTAAAACGCAAAAAATATGCACTTCCTTATCATTTTTCATCTATCCTCAATGTGCATGCCAAACTTCAGATTGATCCTTTACGTAAAAATGTTTGAACAATGAAAATTATTATAATAATGCCTGATAAGACATATGGCTTCCATTGTCGGTGCTTAAATTTATAAAGGGCTTTCAAGAGCAAATAATATTAACTTATATAACAGAATACAGTAAATATACTGTAAACTTCTTTTATGCTATATCGAAGAATAAATATAATATTATTAAAACGTGTTTGGGCTTCTTTCAGTGCGAATTTGTGAGTTTAGATGTGCTCAATACGAGATTCTGTACTTTTTATTATCCCCTGCCATAGGCGGAGGGATACTGTTTTGCGTTGTCTGACAGTCCTTCCGTCCGTCCGTCTTTCCGTCCGTCCGCCCGTCTGTCCGGAGCCATATCTTGTAAGTGCTTTGGCGTATTTCATTGAAACTTGGTATGAGTATGCATATGGATAAGAGGATGATCCACGCCAAATGGCATTGTACACCATCAGTTAATAATAGAGTTATGGCCCTTTGTATCTTGAAAATGCTTTTTGTGTGTCCGGAGCCATATTTTTGAAGTGCTTTGGCCGATTTTATTGAAATATGAAATGAGAATATATATGGATAAGAGGATGATGCACGCCAAATGGCAATGTACATCATCTGTTCATAACGGAGTTTTGGCCCTTTGTATCTTGAAACATTGTTGTTTTGAGTGTCAAATATAATACTTTTGTGTCCAGAAGCATATTGGCGTGTGCTATCAATTCAACGAATTTGCTTGTTTTAATTATTTTCCCATACAAATTTTCCAATTTAATTATTTTTCTTTACACTTTTCAATACTCGTTAATTCCATGAAACAAAACGCATTTATTCCATGAAACTAACAAGAACGCATAATATCCTGTGAAAAAATGGTGGTTTTATGTAAATCATGCTCCTTTGTGACGGGGCCTGTTTTGACTAAAAAAAAAAACTGTATACTCAATGAAAACTTAACACCTCCTCGCAATAAGACTCTATACGGCATTAGATGGAATAGATTCCAATCAAATAGGCTTAATTTAATATCTTACAGCTTTACAAAAACTCAAGGCCTGCATGGGGATGACAGAAATTATTGCGGTGTTGTGTTTCTGAGGTGTCTGTATCGGTAAGTTATAAAGCATCGAGCTGGAAAAGGGTTTGAGTTATTGATCATCAAGTAAAATAAGTTGTACTGAAAACACGATATACACAAGAATAGACGCCATTTTACCTGTTGTGAAATCATATCATATCATTCTCGTACACTTCACTTATTTATACACTGCAAAAACACTATTATTCGCGGGACATTATTTTTTATTGATTTTAAGGGTTAAACGATCCACAAATTAAATACAAACACACTGGAAAATAACTTACACAAATTCCATATTTATTGTTTCCAAACTGAGAAAGTCATGCATTAACTACCACGTCCATGAAAGTCTTTTTTTAACCACGAAATAACATGCGGACGAATATATATGATTTTACAATAAACAAACAATTTAAAAGGATATTTTACCTTATGTAAATTCATACCATTCTTTGCCACCTCATCTTAATAAACAGTTAATACACAAGCAGTACTTTTCCTTGAGTATTCATGGGTCTGTTTAACGGACCCATACCCAAAGCGTGTTATATGCTGTTCCTTATGAAAATTAATTCTCAATTATGTTTCAATTAGATCTAACAAAGTTTATAACTATTATAATAGGATTTTATTCCTATAATTTGAAGTATAATTAAAACTTATATTAAATGTGTTTTTCCCAAATCAATGGACTTTTAGCACAAAACAAATTCAAAATCCCAAAATTGCATTTTTTCCCAAAGTGGCCAAGAAAAGGCCTGACAAAGCATCTCTTTTACCTTCTGCGTCATGCTTGTCCCCCACATCCTCAGCATCGTTGTCCCAACCCAGCAGCAACTAAAGCAGCAGAATAGCTTGATGTATTTCTTGTATGTATATTTAGGACTCACACACACTGATATAAATTTAATAACAATCAATAAGACATGTTCAACATCATAAAATATGGCAAATTAATAAATCTCACATCAAGTGTAACCTTTCTGTAAATGTTGCGTAAAATATCAATATATACTCCTCCAAAGATAACTTAAACAATTTCATATTTTATTAAAAAAGTATTCAGTGCTCCAGCTAGGCCTCAATCGAAGGGCGCCGCGCCCTGCCCTCCCGAACCTCCGCCCTGCCCCCTCAAACCTCCGCCCTGCCCCCCCCCCCCCCCCTAAAAAAAAAAAAATTTTTTTTTTTTTTTTTTTTTACATATGATTATTCATTAATCTCTCATTACATTGTAATTAGTTTAATCCTTATTGTAGACATTATATTTGAATGGTTTAATAATAATGGGAATAATACAATTATTTATAACATATAAATTAACTTGCAATAGGAAGCATTCCAGAAACACCCGCGCGCTCAAACGTGCCCTTTTTACAAAATACTGCGCGTCAAAAGTGCCCTTTTGACAAAATACTGCGCGTCGAAAGTGCCCTTTTGACAAAAAAGCCCCCCTGCCCTTTTCAAATCCTAGCTGGAGCACTGAGTATTCATCCATATACATTTCTTACATGGCATGGTGTTTATAGAAATGAAAGTCTAAAAATAGCCTCAGTTGCTATGTACATGTGCATATATGTAGAAATATTAAATTTTCAGTTGAAATGCTTTGTTTTTTCATGCAAAGTTTACAAGAACTAAATGTTAGGACCATAATGACACAAACATTATGACAACATAACAACATATGCATTAGATCTTATGTTCCAACAAAAACCCTCACATTGTATAATCAGATAACAATATGTGCACATAAATTATTTGTATCTTTAACTACACACTTAATGTTGTATTGTAACATCACACACTACTATGTTTGTATGCTAAACAACACATTGTCATTGAAATACTAATCACTAATTACAACAACTAATACATACATGTACACACTATTCCACTCTGAACACCAAGATGTTGTCGTCCTCAGCCTGTCCCACAATGATGGATGATGAGGAGCTGCTGTAGCAGAATGACTGTGGCCACCTCACTCCATCCTCCTGAGTAGCAAGAGTAGCCAGCTTACTCTCTCCCTCCCAGCCCACCTGTAGTACAGTGTAGGGGGACAGGTATCCACAGACCAGCACCTGGCCTGCAGGGGTCACATGTAGACCATCTGGGCCACGTAGTGCTGGGTCTGTGTATGTAGCCAGGAGTGTGCCATCCCTGGCCAGGGTGAGAAGCTTTTGCTGGTCAGGGCTGGTGATGTACAGCCTGTCTCCTGTGGGACTCACAGCACACTTCCTTACTGCAAAACAGAGTAACATCAAGATATTGAATTACTGTTAATGTTAAATAATCTTATTAAACATACTGCAGTGATATTGTATTACATATGTGTTGGTTGTTATAAATAGACAATAAACATATGTTAACATATGCATACATTTGAATTATTTAATAGTTATGTGTGGCAATAAATGTCAGTGTTATTGTGTAAAAGTGATATGTTGAAATGCGACTGGTGAGGTAGAAATGAAGTGTAACATACAATTGCAAAGATGGAAACAATTACACAGATGAAAATCATTACACAGTTCAACATTCATGTGCATATGAATGTTACTATATGCAGCAATAATAGATTTCCAACCCTTGTACACATGTGATAACAATGTACTGACATACATGAAACTTACACAAGCCGACATACTTCATACATGTGCTGTGTTAAGACTTTAGTTACGTATGCAAAGTGTTTATAACAAGAACAATAATTTTTCAAACGAACAAAATATTGAGGCTTTTCTATCAACAAAAGCATGCAAGATGTTAAAATGAATAATAATAATTACATACATACAATGTACATTTGAAAACTTCTTAATATCCGTCTTCAGCAATTTAAAGTGTATCCATTTTATATGATCATAATTTATTTTTATTTACAAAACATATTGCATATGAACAGTAATTTGACAACCACAAAACTGAATGATAGGTCAGAAAGAGTGTCTTTGCCAGGAACTCAGTTTCTATTTATAGACACGTCATGTAGTGACAGTCAAAATACTGCATTACTCATATATATAAATCAATAACAGAGAACAACTTTCTTGCTGTTATAATAATTCATTGACACAAACACATTTTACAAATATGAAGTTTCACAATAATTTGTAATACATATTCCTGATGATATCAGGATGAAACCACCATGATTCTTACCTGTGACAGAAGCTGATGTATCTTCATACAGTCTGCAGACCAGTGTCCCACTCAGTGAGTACTTGTACAGGGCAGTATTAGAGCACATGAACAAGTCTCCCTCGTAGTGGGCAATACCATGACAGTCATGTTGTAACTGAAGCCTCCTGCCAGGAACTAGCTTGCTCTGGGTGACAGTGATAAACTGGACCCCATGATCACGCAAAGCCACCGCAGCCTCACTGGGTGTGATGAGACACATGTCCCATGGCTTGGCATTCACACCCCAGTGACTCACCACCTGGTACTGCTGGTTCAGCAGCTTGACTTTGTGATTCCAATAGTCTGCAACCAAGACTTGCCCATCTGGGAGAGCACATACTGCACTGATATGGCATGTATCTGAATCCCTAAATATTCTCACTTTGTACTTAGACACCCCTTTCACTGAGAACAACTCATCTGAAAAGTTCTCATTCATATATATCTCACACTGTTGTATTTTGTCCAGACATTTGTAATGGGCTATTAAGGAGAGTTCTGGTTGATACTTCACTTTCTGCATGGCTTCATGGAGTGGTAACAATTCACCATGATGTCTGATGCAGGTTTTGATCACACTGATGAGAGGAGCTTGTTTAAGTTTCAACTCTTCTTTCTGTTCCTTAATAGAGCCATTTTCAAATTCTGTTAATAATAAATTTACTTTCTGACGAATTTCATCTACTGTATATTCCACGGTTTCAAATGTTTCATTCATGGAGGTGTCGTCACATTGGACTAAGAAAGATTGTACATTCAGTCGCATTTTCTTCACCTTGTTTCGCTCAAATTCAGCATAGGAGCTCCGCATAGCCTTCCTGCTGTCCTCCCTATACCTCTGGAGCTTCTTTAGTCTTGAAAGAGTATTTGAAACTCTCACTGACAATTTCTTTAAATCTGATGACTGCATTTTGACTTCAGAAAGAACTTTCAATTGATTGCACTGCCTGAAAGGAAAAACACAATTTCTATAATAAAATCGTCATATCAATGAAGATTAATTTTTTTTCATAGGCATAAGCGTTCTTGAGTTATCATCCGAAAACCATTTTACTATTTCCGGTCAACGTGACCTTGACCTTTGACCTAGTAACCTCAAAATTAATAGGGGTCATATCTGCGAGTCATGATCAATGTACATATAAAGTTCCATGATCCTAGGCCTAAGCGTTCTTGAGTTATCAACCGGAAACCATCTGGTGGACGGACATAGGGACGGACCGACATGTGCAAAACATTATGCCCACTCTTCTTCGAAGGGGGGCATAAAAATGTTATTTATATACAAATAAAGCTTATTAACATAAAAAAGTGATATTCCAGCTGCTGTAGCAGTATTGAATTCTTATTTCAAACAATTAGTTGGCCCTTCATGAAGGTACTTATTGTTTTTTATGTTATAACCAGAGCTCCAGATAAGGGCAGTACAGCCGTAAATACGCCTTTTTCATGAAGATTTACGCATTTATTTTTATTAACTGGACGTACAATAACGACTTTAATATCCATTTTATGCATTTACGAAAAAAATCTGGCCGTACCGATATGTCCGTGTCAGCGCGGCGTGATTTGTTGGTCTCTAATCTTACGGCGCTTTTCGTTAATTTAAATTACCGAAAAGTTGTAGACTGGGTTCATATCGTATTGTCTTTTTTGTCGCGTGATTTCCTGTAACTTGTAAATCCGTCAAAAACAATATGTCTGCGCGCAATGGAATGACGGCTTAACCGAAAGCAGTTCAAAACAACACTTTGTTGTCATATAATGACTACATACTGTGTCGTCTAACCATCCTGACATTAAATTGGTAAACCCAGAAAGACATTATCGCCCCGATATCAAACGATTTGATTGCATCGGTGGCTTAAAACGTTAGAAAACACGATGGAAAACGGATGAGACAGTGAAATAAGTGTTCATTTACTTAGCTTACTAGTTGGCTTGTGTTTTCTTGTCAAGAAAAATGAAGAAAAAGTATTAGTCATGAGTTTTAATGTGTAGTTGTATTTGCATCATAATTCAGAATAAAACATGCATGCCCCCTATATAGGCTATAAGTTGTAGTAGCAGCCATTGTGTGAATACGTTTTTTGTCACTGTGAACAACGGTGGTGGTGGTGGTGGTGGTGGTGGTGGCAATGGCGGCGGTGGCGGTGGTGGTGGTGAACCATTTTACTGTGTTGAGTTTTTCTTCGAAAGGGGGCATAACTAGGTACAGATAATGCAACCTTAATTTCATTTTTGCCCGATGTTTATTGATACAATGCATTACAAAAATGCAGTTAGCCTTACATTTGGTAAAATTGAAATAAATTACAAGGGAGGCAAATGCTGTAACAAAAAGAACATGCATTAACGGTAGTTGTTTCCCTTGTTTGAACCATGCTAAATCCTTAAAATGCTTATTTCCAGTAACTGTGACCTTCACCTGTGACCTTGACCTTTGACCAAGTGACCTCAAAATCAATAGGGGTCATCTGCGAGTCATGATCAATGCTCCTATGAAGTTTCATGATCCTAGGCCTAAGCGTTCTTGAGTTATCATCCGGAAACCATCTGGTGGACGGACCAACAGACCGACCGACATGAGCAAAGCAATATACCCCCTCTTCTTCGAAGGGGGGCCTAAAAATCAAGTATGCTTGACAGGTTATGATCTTTGTTGACCTTTCACTAGCCAATAAAACATTAGAGAAATGTCCTGACAGAGGACCAAAACTAATGAAATCTAGTTCAGCATTGGCCAACATGATAATTTTATGGATGCAGCATTTCATTTTGTTAACCGACTGTTGAGTGTGAAGCTTTTATATATCATTAAATCAATGTTGAGCAGATACACACATCAATATATTGCTTGCTTGTTCCTGTATATAAGGCAGTATGTTTATTCTTTGGGGCTGTTTTCTTATTGCTTACAATAATGTGCAAATGGCATTATGTGCACAAAAATATTATATGATGAGAACACACTAACACCTGGCCAAGAAGCGTCAATGAAGCATGTTTGAATTGCTTCCATTCAATAAAGTGTGCAAAAATATTTTTAGCAAAGTGGTTTCATGATTCAGTGTTTGTTGTATTTGTTTGTTTGGGTTTTAAGCCTTTTTCATCAGTATTTCAGGAATGAAATGTTTTTTTATTAAGCTACTCATACTTTCCATGGATTAGCTGGTAAACCATTAACGAGTGCATATACTTATTTTAATAACTGACTACTGCACTATTTAAGTCAGAGGTACCGGCAAGAGGATAATCTCTGTAGTATAATTTGACATCATGACCACACAAGTTATGAGGCCGGGCGAGTAATGGACCCAAGAATAATCACATTTGTTGTTGATTACTACAAATGACAAACTGAGCTATCAGGCTGGATTATTGATAATATCTATTTAACACTTGTTCCTTAATTTTTCAGTCCAAAATTGGGACATTTGGTCAAAATAATGTTGGGACAATTTTCCTGGTGTTGTGACACTAAAAAACAATATTCCATTTCCGTCCACATACCATTCCCACCACAAATCTAATTCTACCTAATATTGAACATAAAATGTGTCATAAACATAAACATTAATTATTTTCTGAAATTTAAGCTAATTGTGGGACACGTTTCTATTTTTTTATCTCAAAAATGATGTAATTGACGTCCAAATGGAACGTCTGTCACATACATGTACGTTAACATGTTACGGTACTTGATAGGCATGCACTAGACGCTGCTCTTACTTAATTGAAATTTTGAATGAATGATACATGTACAAACCATTTTTTGAAAATGGCGGAAAATTTCTTTGAAGGATAACAAACTTTGTATTTAATTAAATATCTTATTTAATTGCTACTTTGCACATGCTTATCCCCACCATGGTTGGAATAATTAACACAATAATGATTTGTATAAATGGGAGTTATATCACAATAGATGATAGTGTTTTTTAGAAGCCACAGTAAGAAACAGACAGAAAATGTATCTTAGTAGCAATTATAGCTATACCACAGCAATTTGCCACACCATGATTCTTAATAAGAATGTTATCAATATGACTGAATATTGCTAGTCACTATAGTTTTGGTTAATGTGGTACAATAATTGGTATTGAAATATGCATTATAATTCAAGAAGGTAATATATATTTAAAATACCTATGATCAAGGTCAACACATTTAGAGCAGCACAGCCGACTGTGGTCCTTGCAGAATTTAGTTAATTGTTCATCTTTGTGAATATCACATGCTCTGAGATATTTCTCCATTTTCTTAGAAAGTGGCCACTTCATGATTTTATCCTTTCCATAAGGAGATTGTTTATTAAACCACACACCATGATTTCTGTGATACTTAATACACTGTCCACAGTAAAATGTATTGCATTTTTTACAGTAAAATACTGCATTTATCTCCTTATTATGCTCTTGGCAGATTGAACAACAATATTCTTTATCCACAACATGGCCTTCAGCAACAAAACCCACAGAAAATGTTGCCATGTTTAATAATTAAACTTCAGCAAAGTTAAATTAAAATGAAATATAAAATCAGAGTATGGCTGTTAAACAAAATTTATATTTAAGAAAAACACTTTACATGTTGTTTAATGAGTCAAGCAATTAAAAAATAACTTTAACAATTTTTGTGTGTTCAAAAGTCTAGAAATAAAGATTTAGATCGGAACAGAAACCAAGCTAAGCATCAAATGACATTCATTGGTCCGATACAAGTAAACAGTTTAACAATGTGAGCTGGCAAGTGACTATTGGCTCAATTATGACATTCATTTTATGTTCTGCAGTGAATAGGATTTGTAGTGTAACATAAACTTACTGTAAACCTGATAGTTACACAGACCCATTATACAGGTGGTATTATGAATTAGGCACACATCTGATCTTTGAGCAAAAACATTATATTGTGTTTTTTTCAGTTTACATTTTTAAACACAAAATTATGGTTAAACTCTCGTAATATAATGCAATATGAAATACACAAGTTTTTTGTGACAACTGCTTTAAAAAGAGGGCCCAGATTGAACAAGATTGCTCACCTGGGTAATGGAGCAAGGCTAATTTTGATAAGATTGGCATGAATGATGATTTCAACAAAGTTTGAAAATACTACAATCATACACCACATATAAAAGCTGTGTGCTGTGTGGTTTAAGATAAGTTCTTTATAATTAATTATGATATATAATTACATATAAAAACTATCCAACAAAAAATACGAAGAACAATTCCTTCAGGTGTTGCAAAAAGATTTAAAAAAATTATTTTCTAAATACATCATACATACATTTCTGTACCATATTTTCCAGGGTATAATAAGTCCCACCAGACTAAAAGACACATTCCCTAATAATTTCTAACATCTTTCAAAGTTGTCCACAGAGTTTCCTCTAGCTCAAAAATGTATTTAGCCAAATTTTTCCCTGGCTATGGCAAAATTCTTCTATTTTTCTAGCCTAAAAAGATGTCTATATGGTGATATACAACACATTTCAAATCGCTGACCTTGTGGTTTTGAAGAATATCAGTACAGTATATACTATTTAGAGTCAATAAAAATTAGGTCATCCCTATGGCGAAGCCAGTTTTGACCTCTGAGGGCCAAAATTAAATTTGAACCAACTTAGCAGAGGACCTATATATGATATTACACACAAAATATTAAACCTTGACCCTTCCAGTTTCATACAATACAATTTTTCATGCAATTAATGTATAACCCTTTCCCACTTTGAAGCAAAGTTAAAATGGAAGTCTGTTCAAGTTTTATGCTGTGTGCTGCTAATCAGTATCTTAGGGTTGGAAATGAAGCCTTTAAATTTTGAATCTAATTAGAATGGTCTTAAATTAAATTAAACTTTCTGAGGGACTACAAATGCGTCAAAATACTTATCTATGTGGTAAAAGGTTAATTTAATTCTACATTTACATTTAGTTCTGCTGATTTCATTTGCAGTTGCACAAATGCTATGCTTTTCTTTTACTTGTTCCATGTTTTGTTTGCGTGACTTATGTATTAATGACTGACACATGGTCTGGTCAAGGAAGATAATAATACCAATGTTATTTAAAATCCTCCTAAGCAAGTTTATGTTACAAATAAGACACTTTAACCTAGAGCATGGATTTATTTTGGGACACATTGTCTGATAGTCAGGGAAATATAAAATATGAAGCCACATTAAAATCCTTTTAGGAATGCAATTTTTAAACATTACAGAGCTGATATAAATTTCAGACAGAATACTCACACCCACACCCACACACCAGAACTCAGACCAGCATAGAGGGAAGGTGTAACTAATATTTGACCTCCTTCAGGGCCTTAAACATGCCAAATGTGTGAACAAGTCGCTTTAATGGCTTATCAACAGTGGATTTTAAATTGAACGTTTAACCCTTTCCCCAATAGATGCGTATAATCCCAAGTCTATCGATTCCCCGATACATGCGTTTATTACCGTCTCTATCGATTACCGCATACATGCGAATTTGTCCGTGTCTATCCATTACCCGATAATCCCGTATATTCCCAATGTCCATTTTCAAATGCAAATTCTGATTAATATTGACGACAAAAGTGCTCAAGAAAACTCATAAACACAAACATCGGACATTTTTCTAAAGTATCAAATGAATTTCGGCATATGTTTCTATTTAAAGATTTGATGAAATAGGTGTCCAATCGGGACAAGGGTATTCAAACACGCGTAAATAACTTAATGTGGTGTGCGCGCATCATGTACAGTTAATGTTCTGTTACAAATTGTAGCCAGAAATAAATACATGTATATACCCATGATATTTTCGTGTCAAGTCTTTGTTTGGACAAAAAGCGCGCGAAAATAGGCGTGTGCGTATTTATTCATATACACAAAAACTGCGTAGCGCAGACAACATTGTAAAAGCTTCGTAGTAAATTTCCATTTGAGTATCGGGGTATCTCGCAAATGATTTTGACATTTTCCTGAATAAAATAAAAGAAATAAACGCTGCATCATTTTCATATTTTAGTTCCTTCAATATTGCAACAATTATTGTACTGTATCTGATTGCACGCAAAGTGCCGTGTACAGTTCATGAATATTCTTTTACAACGACCAATTAACAGCGTCATCTATATTTAGATTTTATGCAATATGTACAAGTCATTTTCTGGAAATTGGGAGAAAGTAAAAGTGATTTTTCGAAAATAAAAGTTTTTTTCCATTTAATTTGTCATAATTATTTATATTTTATGTTGTCTGTGTATGTTTGTTTGGTTCTCATTTATCTTATGAAAATTAATATTGTAATGATAAATGTTTAAAGCAAGCCCCATTTCCGAGATCATTTACGAGAATTACTTCGATATATTTACTGACATATAAAATCATGGTTTTGACAGACGACACGTGCTTATCTAAAGTTGGTGTTTTTGTAATACACAGGTTATTGGATTATCGCTGCTTGATTGAGCAATAAAACAAAGACGCAGTCAGCGGTTTTAAGTAGGCCTTTTGTACTGACCAACATAATAATTAATAATGCGCGTGCTTATCTAACATTTAAGGATAAAACACCCGGGATACTAGACACTTTGGGCTTGTTTGAGCCATAAAACGCAATCCCGGTGGCTTTTTTCAGTAGCACACGTGTCCAGAAACTAACGAGTTCGGGTAATAAAGCACAGAGATTATGATCTGAAAACTGCATGGAGTCTGAAATGAAACAAAATGCCGACAAATCAAAAGATTAATCGCTTAATGTTTCAGTATACAATTCAATATTTTAAGGTGGGGTTCTCACTGCGTTTTCTATTGCATTCGCATATGCTTGTATTACTTGTTATATCCTCTTATTATTTATTAGAATACATACTTAAAATTTATATGGTTGGAAGGAGAATTTATTTCTCTACAATATTTACATTGACACAAATGATGTGAAATGCAAGTAACTAAGTGAAAATTAAGCCTAAACAAGACAGGTGTAACAGTTGGGAATTTTTCCATTATTTTCCCAATAACCCTATTGAGATGGTGTAGTCAGGCTTATCAGCTGTACATGGAGTCACTGTTATCAGAACAGCAGGACTGGTATTGGCCTGGAGTGGCAGATCAGATAAGAAGTCTATCAGGGAAAGGGTTAAGATATGGTTCTCAGATTGCAACCATTACTAGTCTATTCTTCGAGTGATTTGGCAGGTATGATATGAAATCAATTCAATTGATTGTAGATCTTTTCAAATTGCCTGACACTACACTCACACAAAGAGATTTGCGGAGCGATTATATCTAATGAATATATTACAATTTATAGGTATTCACTGGGTAGGGTAATCTCATTGTAGGAGCTATTGAAGCATGGGTACTGAAGAATTTTCAAATATCATAATTGGACCAGAGAACATTTTAAGGTATAACATTTCCATTATAATTATTCAAGTGTGCTATCAATTCAAATTATCAAATAAGCAATGTCAGTGTTCTGCCATTAGTATATTCAAGATAAATATGTTAATAGATCTGTTATTCAGCTTTTAAAAATTACTTTAACATTCCAACAGACCTACAGTGAGTTAAATGAATATACTCTATGGACATTTCTGTTTTGAAAAATTCTTTTAAAGCTATTGAGTTGGTCACAAGTGATACATTATCTTATGCAACTAAATTTCTTATGTTTATAATCATACTTCACATATTTATACATAAATCATTAACTGCTACTGGCATTCAATTATTGAGTAATTTGAGTTTACAATAATGTATCCATGTCAATTTTATATGTATTTAAATAAATCTTGTGTGGCCTCCTAACAATGTACACCAATCAAGGACATAAAAAAAACAAGCAAATTGGTTGAATTGATATCCCCACATGACCTAATAAAGTTTCTTTATGGATGGGTGCTCATCTCTTGAAATACAGTATAATTCTTCAACAAAATAATTAAGTATAGGGTAATTTTTTACAGCATTGAAATTTTCCTCCTTAATATCTATAAACCCATGAAGTTGCAATTGTTAACATCTTACTTTATCTGAGACAAAGCCCTGAAAGGTTATATCATACAAAAATAACAAAGGCCAATAACTGCTATTTGAGAAAGTGCAAGGCAATGCTCCGTATTGATATCTATACATCCATGAATAGTGTTTAAAACAGTGAAAAATATCATTATTTTTCATTGTATTTTATTCCCGCTCTTCTACAGTAAATGCAACGGCCTGCAAATGATGTCTGGCTCAAAATTGTGAAATAACATAGCGTCATTTAATTCGGATTCCCGTGTAATTTTCTGATAAACATGGATTTTTATAGCAGTAAGTTTGTCAACTGGGTATACAATACTCAGAAAATTTGTTAGTTTCAATAGACTATCAATTTTTTTTCACTCGTGATCATAGAAAGTATATATTTTCACTTTTGGCTTCGCAACTCACGAAAAGAATAATTTCTATTTCTATCATCACTTTACCAAAACCAACAAATATCCTCTCTATATTTCACATAATCATTCAGCATACATCAATTGCATATTGTTTGTTCATACATATTTATCCCATTTTCAACGCGACATTGACGGTATAACACCTTATGGAATATACTAGCCTGTATTCCACCTTGTGGGATATACCTGTCGCATGCACAGACTACTTTTTATTTAACAACTGAATGATTTTTCATCAAAAATCTCTAGAGTCGATAAACTTTGGCTTTAAAATTAAAAATACGCCCTACAACCTTTAGATCTAGCCGTTCCCCATCCGTAAAATGAATCAGCTGATTGATGGCGTCATAAAATGACATACAGTTGAGTAAAAACGCAGTCATAAGTCTACCCGGCTCATAAGTCGGGGGGTATACTTTGGTACCAAAATTGGAGATTTTGAGTATGTTAGCTTCATAAGTAAGAAATTTTCTGTTTACAAATTTCATAAACGGACGCCATTTTAAATGTACATGAAGTTGCGGTAGTATTCTATACATTGCACATGACGCCAATCACGCACTAGTTTCTCACTTATACCAAACTCACGTTCAGCAGCACTGTTGTTATTTAAATTCTCCGCAAACTCTATCACACGTATTTTAAATGCATTGTCATAAGCCTGGCGTTTGCGATTGCCAGGCATTTTCAAAGATTTATTGTAAGTCCAGTTGTGTTTTTGTTTATCTAATTAATAAATGGTTGCACTCAATAATCCACGCTAGTAATTATCCACAAACTATTTTCCGCTTTTAATCCGATGAAACAATATTATCACTGTAATCCAATCTTTTTACTTTTAATCTGACTGTCAAAACAATTGATTAGTGTCTCGGTAAAACGTGTTTTTCTAACAATGATTGACATACCCAAGAGAACGCTAACTCCACCTTTTTCTCTGAAACAGTTTCAAAGGCGGAGCTATACACGTGCTCAAGCATAATGGGACGATTGCAAGCGAGTTACAAACAAGCGATTGGTTAAGCATATCGCTTCTCTAAACAAAGGAATCCAATTTTGAGGGCGAGAAAGGTGTTCTTTATGGCTTCTTGACAGGAAACGGCTTTCCTTTGATGACGTCAAACTGTCTATTCACACATATTGCGAATTTTCGCGAGACATTAAATGATGTCCTTGATTCTTTGTTTACATGAACAGTAAAAAAACAAACAAAGGGAGTTTGCCCATACGGTGAATGAGCAAAGAAGGTTTGCCCATGCGGTGTATAAGCAAAGGGGGTATGCCAGGGTTCCACACTAAGGCATGTCCGACAGACATTGTCTAGTAAGATCCGTTGTTGGGCTAGTAAAACTGCGGGCTAGCTTGTCTGACTGGTCGTACATAAATTAAACAAGGGCTGTTTGCATGCATGCCCCCCATATGGGCTGTCCGTTGTAGTGGCAGCCATCGTGTGAATACGTTTTTTGTCACTGTGACCTTGACCTTTGACCTAGTGACCTGAAAATCAATAGGGGTCATCTGCGAGTCACGATCAATGTACCTATGAAGTGTCATGATCCTAGGCAAAAGCGTTCTTGAGTTATCATCCGAAAATCATTTTACTATTTCGGGTCACCGTGACCTTGACCTTTGACCTCAAAATCAATAGGGGTCATCTGCGAGTCATGATCAATCTACCTGTGAAGTTTCATGATCCTAGGCATATGCATTCTTGAGTTATCATCCGAAAACCATTTTACTATTTCGGGTTACCGTGACCTTGACCTTTGACCTAGCAACCTCAAAATCAATAGGGGTCATCTGCGAGTCATGATCAATCTACCCATGAAGTTTTATGATCCTAGGCGTATGCATTCTTGAGTTATCATCCGGAAACCATTTTACTATTTCGGGTCACCGTGACCTTGACCTTTGACATAGTGACCTCAAAATCAATAGGGGTCATCTGCGAGTCATGATCAATCTACCCATGAAGTTTCATGATCCTAGGCGTATGCGTTCTTGAGTTATCATTCAAAAACCATTTTACTATTTTGGGTCACCGTGACCTTGACCTTTGAACTAGTGACCTAAAAATCCATAGCGGTCATCTGCGAGTCATGATTAATGTACCTATGAAGTTTCATGATCCTAGGCCCAAGCGTTCTTGAGTTATCGTCTGACAACCACCTGGTGGACTTACAGACAGACCGACCGACAGACATGAGCAAAGCAATATACCCCCTCTTCTTCGAAGGGGGGCATAAAAAAATCTATACTGATTCATATAACTATAAATAATTACTTTTAATGTGTAAAATTACTCTTGTATCCGTTATTTACATTAAACAAAACTAGTATATTTAAATAAACGCAGAGCATTCACATGATGATGAACGCTACATGTATATGGCAACAATATGGAATTTGAACAGTGGTAGTGTATTCGGGCCTGGAATATAATTGATTGTAAGTGTTAATAAACATTTTGCTAATGCAATTAGTTGAATAATGTTTACATGTTATGTTCAATAATTATTGCATGATCATTCTGCGCTGTTGTATTAATTTGGAGCCGTTAAAGCTTCCGACATTACTTCATCAAGTTCATGTCGGAACAGGAGTATTTAAGCGTATACGCCCATTGTATACAACAACTACAAAAGCTTTATTATTGCAATGTATAATGTAAGTGTATACATATATGTTACATGTAATGTACATGTAGTGTAACCCTCAATGTAAATCGATTAAAAGGCGGAATCACGGCGGTACGCGGTGATTTGCGCCGATTCGCGCTGATTGCGCAACAGTGAGATACATCGCGCGACGGATGCCGAGACATCAACCAAATTTTCTTGTCGCTCGGAAACACCGTGATTTGTCACGTTGCATCAATTGCGGTGATGCGAGAATCGGGTCGCGTAGTGTATATGCCACCCTACCGGGGGCATAAAAATACCGATTAGACTCAAAATGGCTAGGAAAACTGAGACTGTGCATGAAGGCTGAAGTGTTTGAAAATACTGTTGAAAAAAATCATTGATATATATTTAAGAAAAAGAACAGAGAGATTCAGCTGTGAATACAGTCAATCTTGTGCTTGCGACCACTTGAATTAAGCGACTTTTGTCTTATGCGACAACTTTAAATCTCGCCCGATCGTTTTACCTATATTTTCATATTGTATTAAGCAACTTTTGTCTTACGCGACCAGCGACCGCTGATTTTAGTGTATTTTGATGCCCGAGTCTTGAATTAAGCAACCGCTTTCAGGTAAAAGTGGTAAATCTGTTGACCATTCAGGAACAAATCAGTGTTGATTGTTTATCTAAGCCGATAACATGAACGATGACATCTTTGTTGGGTTTTCACACCAGCCATTTTCCTTTGTCTCGATGACCGGTTCTGGCTGGTGTTAATGCTGACTGCGTATCAATTTTTGGTGTCGAATAATACAGTGAGGTATTGCCAACAGTCTACGGGTTAAAGAGTTTACCATCTGGAACGTTAAGTGACAAATTTGATCGCCGATTTTATTGCAGAAACATTTTCACAGTGTTCTCGAGAGGTGTAAAAAATAAACTATTAATTGGTAACATGTAGCGAAATCTGTTCATTAAAAAATGTAATTTATATTATGCTAATTAGTTTGTGTTAGCAAATTTTCCAATCAGGCGTGTTTATTTAGTTTTCAATCAAGGTGTTTTATTTATTTCGGAATTCCCTATGTACCATAATCAAGTCAGATATATATAATTTAAGCTTACATGCAGAAATTAAAATGTCAAAACGGAAAGTATTAACGTTAAATGAGAACATTCGGGTATTGGAAGTGTCGAAGAGTAAAAGTGCACGTAAATTTAATCGCAAATGAGTTTGGAGTCGGAAAAACCCATTCTCTGTGCAAACCATTTACATTGTATTTAGAATTAGAGAGAACAAATACAACTTATTTTAAGTAAAAAATTGGTTTATTCATTTTATTTATATTTAGATTCATTTGATTACAAAAGCAGAAATCGCTGTGTCAAAAAGAGATAATCCGATATCTGGATTTAAATACATAAGTCCGCATTCATCACAAATGGCCTTTTTTTATTTAAAGACCATTTTATTAAGAGACCACTTTTGGTTACTCCCTAAATACAAGATTGACTGTATTACATTCATACTTACATGTGTATTCATATTATAAATATCATAACAAATAAAAGAGTGATTTTTGTTTTCCCCTTTTAATAAAAAACGACGCATTTTTCGCATTTGGACGGGCCCCTCCACCATTCTCCTATTTGTGAAAAAACACACTGATTTTTGACATAGGAACACAATGAAATGACGTACATAATCTCCATATTGCCATCTGTCGATGTTTCAAGTTTCTTGAAGAAATATGAAGAACTTTTTAAGTTATTGCAGGGTCCAGAAATGTGTGACAGACTGGCGGACACACAAAGCGCAAACCATAGGTCCCCTCCGTTGAAACAGGAAGGGGACAATAAAGAGTACTTATATTATGTGTAGTTATACTAAAACAAATGTACGGCTAGTGCTGTTTGGTATATGTAATATACAGAGTCTGGTAGACTGCGATATTTTGTGCATTAAATCTTTATTGCACAAATCTGTGAAGACAGAAGCCATCTTGGTTTTTAGTTTCAAATTTTTCAAAATTTATAGAAAGTAAGGAATAAAGAAAATACATTGAATTACTCAACCAAGACCCAGTAAAAATAAATTATTATACATATTATCTTATTAGGTAAATATAGTTTGGAAATATAACACAATCTATATTATTTCAATTGCTGCCAAAAATATGCAGTCAATTGAAAACCAAGATGGCGTATCAGTCCTGTTTAAACACACATGTCGATCTAAAAAGTGATCTCAAACAACATATATGGGAATCTAGTTAAATCTATGGGATAAACAAATAAGGCAGAATATACAAATTTGAAGCAAGAAATATCGGAGATAATTGTCAACATAGCTCTCTCAAAGGAAGATTTATATATGGGGTTATGGAAAGACTGTGCATGACATATATACAATGCTATATCAAAGACATATATTTTAATGCTTTTATTCCTGTGGTAAAGTGGTAAACGCTTAATAACTTACACATGTCATGTGGGGAAGGCAGTGATTGAAAAACTGATTACATCACAAATGTTGTTCAATAGGTTCTAACATGAACGCGTTCTCCGAATACGTAACACATATTGTTCAATATGTCCTAACATGAATATGTTCTCTGATTAAATCACAAATATTGTTCAATATGTCCTAACATGAATATGTTCTCTAGATTGTCTGTGCAAACCAATATTATGATACCAGATCATGTTACCTCGACCTTAAACTTTATATGCTTATTACTTTCCACCAAAGAAATCACTGAACCTTGTGACATTAAACTTTGACCGTTGCTCCAAAACATTAACAGGTGCATTAAGTTTTTCACAAATAACCATCAAACTAATCTGCAAGATTGTACACCAATGCATTCACTAGATATCAAGCAGAACAAAAAAGTCTACATACCGACCAACCCAAGGTGGGCATGTACACAGCAATATACAAGCCAATTATATCGACCAACCCAAGGTGGGCATGTACACAGCAATATACAAGCCAATTATACCGACTAACCCAAGGTGGACATTTGCACAGCAATATACAAGCCAATTATACCCACCAACCCAAGGTGGGCATGTGCACAGCAATATACAAGCCAATTATATCGACCAACCCAAGGTGTGCATGTGCACAGCAATATACAAGCCATTATACCGACCAACCCAAGGTGGGCATGTGCACAGCAATATACAAGCCAATTATACCGACCAACCCAAGGTGGGCATGTACACAGCAATATACAAGTCAATTATACCGACCAACCCAAGGTGGGCATGTACACAGCAATATACAAGCCAATTATACCGACCCCCCCCAAGGTGGGCATGTACACAGCAATATACAAGCCAATTATACCGACCAACCCAAGGTGGGCATGTACACAGCAATATACAAGCCAATTATACTGACCAACCCAAGGTGGGCATGTACACAGCAATATACAAGCCAATTCTTCGAAAGGAAACTTAAGCTTCATTGGTCATTGTCAGCCTTGGGTACTGCTTAAAGGTACCCCGGATATTGGTCATTGTCAGCCTCGGGTACTGCTTAAATGTACCCAGGATATTGGTCATTGTCAGCTTCGGGTACTGCTTAAATGCACCCAGGATATTGGTCATTGTCAGCCTGGGGTACTGCTTATATACCCTGGGTATGAAAAATATACTGAAACGTACCAGGAAATTATAACACTAAATTGGTCGTTATTGCCTTTTTTTCAAATTAATTATGTTCATATTTATGTCAATATTCTGTAAAATGGCCTTTATATTATAGAAACTTTTGAGGAACTTTTTTTTCAAAGACAAATTTGTTTCCTATTCCGGGCGTTTTACAACATTGGATTTCAAGTGGAAATAAAACTCAGGTACAGTCTAAATTGACTGGGTACGTGTTAGTATATTTTCCGTACCCGGGGTACTTAAAATATTCTTAAGAGTACCCAGAGAACATGTTATAAGAAGTACCTAAGCCGACAATGACCAATCGAGCGAAACTCAAGTACATATATAGGAACTCAACAAACTTGATTTTAAAAGTGTTGTAAGTATTATTTAAATTAAAGTTATTCAAGGATGCCAATATCAAAACTACTATTTCACACAAGTCTGACAGGCCAATTGCATAAAAAGTAATACAAATAACATTTTGATAAGTTTCCAATGCTTATTGGAATTGGTTAAATAAACCATTGGCTAATTTGCTTAAATATCGTATTGAACATTTTTCAGCTTAAAGGATAATGAAAACTAATATTTGTGGATATTTTAACATGTCTATTTCACACAAAGGACTCTTCTTTAGTCGAGTATCTCATTTGCTGATCTATTCAAAATATTGTGAGGAATATTGATTAGTTTTAAAACATAATAGAAACTTGTTGGACCAAAGAACATATTTTTTTTCTCAATAAAGCTGTTTGAAATATTTGTGAACTAAAGGATTACAGTAGCTTAAAGGGGTATAAACAACAATATTTTCAACTTACCATCAACATTATTTATGAAATACATATTCTCGATTTTCAAGCAGATATTTATAAAAGAACATTGTTATATTTATGAATTTTTTTAGACTAGAGGGCATTCTGCCATTGATCGCTCACCTCTGTTATGGGCATGGCCAATCTTTACCCCAGGGGCATGTGTTGAACAGTTTTTTCTCAAGGACCAAAATCTGAGGTCATATAACACATCAAATGTGTATGTTAAGTTGATGTACAATCAAATATTTAAGTCTCAACAACTACAGAGAAGGCAGATTTTGACCCCAAAGAAGGATTTAATCAAACTTAGTACAGGACCACTATATGATGTTACATGCCAAATATTACACCTCTGACTTGGCCTGTAGATACAATTTTAAAAATATTTTAACTATGCAGGTATGTATCAATTATGTGACAGTGGAGCACTTCTACTTTAGAAACCCAGGGGAAATAACTAAAACAGTCTTTTCAGTGGAACACATTTTGATTTCCCATACAAAATATCAAAGCTGTATGCATTGTGGATTATCAGAAGAAGTTATTATGCTAAATAAATCCATGCAAAAAATGTGATTCTTGGGGCATGGCCATTTTTCTTTCCAAAGGGCTCCATTTAAACATCTTTGTACAGGATCTATCAGATGTGACATACCAACTATTTGGTCTGAGACTTATGAATCATATTTTTTAAGTCATAAGTCTTTAATAACTCATGTAACTCATGACCTTTGACCTTGAGCTGCAACTGTTCACTTAGGAGCATTGTATTAATGAGTGACACATGGTATGGACAAGGAAGATAATATTCCTAAGTTAAATTAAAATTCTTCCAGGCATGTTTATGTTACAAATCAGACACATGAACCTAGAGCATGGAAGCTTTCGGGGACACATTTTCTGGTAGTCAGGGAAGATTAAATATGAAATGACATTAAATTCCTTCTAGGAATGCAAACATTACAGAGATTATATTTAGACAGACAGAATACACACACATGCACACACACACACCAGAACTCAGGCATAGATGGACAGTGTGACTAATATACGCCCTCCTTCAGGGGCCTAAACATGCCCAAATCTGTGTGAACACATGCCTTTAATTGCTGATCACCATTGCATTTTAAATTGAAAGTTTCAGATATGGTACTCATATTGGAACCATTAATACTTAAGTCCAATTAAGGCTTCAAGTTACATGTCAAGTATGATATGAAAGAAATTCGATTGATTGTAGATCTTTTTCAAATTGCCTGACACAACACTCACACAAAGAAATTTGCAGAGTGATTATATCTAATTTATATATTTCAATGTTCAGGTATTCAATGGGTAGGGTAATCTGATTATAGGAGCAATTGAAGCATGGGTACTGAATAATTTTTAAATGTCATAATTGGACCATAGAACATTTTTAAGGCATAGCATTTCAATTATTATTATTCAAGTGTGTTATCAATTCAAATGATCAAATAAGCAATCCCAATTTTGTGCCATTAGTATAGTCAAGAGAAATATGTTAATAGATCTGTTATTCAGCTTTTAAAAATGTATTTCACATTTCAATAAACCTAAGTTAAATGTAATACTCCATGGACATTTCTGTTTGCAAAATTCTTTTAAAGCTATTGAGTTGGTCACAAGTGATACATTATCTAGTGCTACTAAATTTCTTAATTTTATAATCATACATGTACTTCAAATAGTGTATATAAACCATTAACTGCAATAATGGGGTTAGGATATTCCACGGATTTAGATAGAGTTAAGTACCTGTCAGAATATTGTTGGTCTAACAGTAAGTGGTTATTTGTTGGAAGAAAGTGTCGAGACAATGAAAATAAATGAATGCCAGAATTTGTATCGGGATATCTGTATGTAATATCTGAATACTATAATGATAACCATATAAATCAGTAATAATGGCTGAGATATTAAGTCTTGTTTGTATATTCTTTTAGCAAAGATCTTAAATTAATAATAAGTCTTATATAATAACTGTATATGCAAACAAATCACTTTTGACGAATAATTACTAGGGATGGGACCGAATATTTGAAGAATCGAAAATTGGCCGAATATTCAAATCCAAAATTTATAATAGAATATTCTATTGTTATGCAAATATACTTCTAAACAAGTTATACCTACATGTACAAAGTCACAGTTCCAGTTAAGTGCAGACGACTTTCCTATATAAGTCATTGTTTTGATAAAAGCTGCCATCAAAAAACGAGATGAAAATTAGCAACCAGGAGGGCATAAGGAGAGGGACCAATAGCCAATTTACTTATGATGCAACAGTGCTCACTCTGGCCTTCAGAAAATAATAGCCATATTTTTTTTCCTTAAAAAAATAATAGCCAAAACATATGCGGACTTTTCCGCAAAACGGTACTGAAGGCAAAAAGAAAGAAAAAACCATGAATCTCATTTTATCTATGTTTTATTAAATGTATATCTATTGGATTCAAGTTATAATATATATATATACTTAAAAACAAGCATAATATCAGTGTGTCATTTTCTTATAAAATATTATCATGGCTTTACAATAAAGAATACAATCAATGTTGTGGGTGTGACTTTACAAACCAGATCTCAGCTACAGTTACATACACATAAGAATTAAGGGCAGAGGCCCCAACCCACCCAGAGCACTAATTATACTATTTTTTTTTATAGTTTTTCCAATTGCAATTTTTGGTGAACACTCGAAATATTATAAACCACACCTTCCGTATCACCGCATGTGTATTCGTCATTCTATTTTTGCTGTTATGAACTTCGAAAATAAATCATAATGGACGAAAAAAATACAGTATCCGAAAACGGTAATCCGAAAAATCGTACGCGTTTTGCACATGAAATATGCATAATATAAAATATTAATATGCATAATCTAAAATGTGCATATCGTTCGACTACTTTATCTCTTAATACGGCGTTTGCCATCGGCCGCAATATTGTAGGCAGAGGCCAATATCAATTGTAAATGATTTATTCCAAAAATAACACTTTCGCAATGCCGATCATGTTTACATCAATTAACGTCACAGCGCGTGAGTTAAAATACACCACCTTAGTGTAATTCCAAACACGTGTTTCGTTAAAATTAGCTGACCATGGCATATGCCGGGTCCCTTTGAATTGGGAAAACCAGGTTACCTGGTAAAAAATTGGAATCATATGTTAAAGCAGACGACAAACAGCGGTAATTACGGGGATAATTAGTTGATGGCGATTAAATAATTATTTCATCAAGCAATGTTCAATGTAATCTAATTGCAGAAAAAACGGCGTGCAAAACAAAACCAGCCAACAATATTAGCGGCGATTTTCAATAATGACGATTAAATAATAATTGGCGAAAAATTAACAAAGATCTAACAGTTACCGATAATTGGTAAAGCACAGGGAGATTAAAGACGTTTTTTTCCGAAATATATCACTGCTGTCGGACACTGATTGAGAAAAATGCTCTAGGCCACAATGTCGCAGAAGTTATTGACGCGTGTATGACAATACACAGGGTCGAGTGTGTACACAGGTAATCTCGTTATCGATTTTTCCTGCTTGATGGACCGATTTGCAGGCGTTTCGCATTCGCCGGACAACATTTAGAGGCAATTTGTTTTTTATGTAGGCGGATAAAATAATCGCCATTTTTTCTAGACAATTTTAAGAAATAATAGCCAGTTGGATAAAATAATCGCCATTGGCGATAATGTCTGGCAGCAGCGTGAGCACTGATGCAATATGTACAATTTATTTTCTGAGAATCAGTCGAAAATGAAAATGAATTTATGTGAAACATCAATGTGTATCGATAAGCATTCAATTTGTTTGATATACACAATCTGTGTTTTGACAGGTCTTTTTACCTCTGGTTGTATAATGGACATTGCCTTTGGATTTGATTGGGTCGTAGTCCGCTTTTATTTCAGTGCCAGACATCTATTAATAGCAATAACCATATCATACCCATATCATAAAACATCACGGTGTGAATGCCTAATAAATTCAATAATTTGCCGATAAATTGCTGCTAAGGTGTCAAAAACTCCACTGGAGCACTGGAGTAGAAGTAGATGGTAATAAGGGGCCATAAAGGGATTTATTAGTAATAGTAAGTTTTACCAAGACAGACCTTGAATAGCCATTTTTATTATTAATTTATAGAACGTTCGTTGTGTTTTAGCAATGTTGGGCCAAATTGTCTCATATCATGACGCCGGACCAAATACCCCAAAAGCAGGACTGCCCCACCGAGATCGGGACGTATGCCATGTTTGTGTTCAATGCTTTATCCTTATATTAAATCAATGCTTATTTAATCAGAATTATAGTTGCCCAAATATTAACCAATTAAGTCGTTGTGGTTCTTAATTCTAGAGAAAAAAAAAAGCCAAAACAAAAGCATAAATATTATTGATGGGAAGTAATCCGATTCAATTAGAAGTATTGAAATACAGTAAAATTAAGCTTATGAAATTTTTGGAAATATCTTATATCTTATGAAAATAAACATCATTTATTTAAAAGGAAGAAATAATTATCAATAATCTTTTTTCTAAAATTATTACTATAAAGTGTTCCAAAGCTGCACATATGATACCATCTACATGTATAGTGGTATTAGTGGAATTTGGACGAGCACATGGCTCCGGATGGTCATGATATATGGTTTAAAAATCGAATATATTCGAATAATGACAAACAAATATTCTAATATCATTTTCAGTATTCGTTCCCATCCCTAATAATTACCGATCAAATTACTAAAATCCATAAGAAAGTGACACGTTAAGTACACGTGTACATATATAACAGCGGGTGATAGCTGATATCAGCATATGCATACATGTAAATCCAACATTCAGATGTTTGCTTTATATATATTACATGTACCAAGCCTTTTCAATATTGTTGTAACTCACAGTAAGAAAAACAGTTTTTCGTAAAAAATATATGGTTTCTTTCCATATATATCTTCAAGTTAATCGCAATTAATAAATGTGTGTGCGTAAAACATTATTATGGCTTTCTATTAAATTATTAGAACCCAAATTTATTATAAATAAGAGTGTCAAACTGTCACAAGATACGCCCGTTTGAAGGTTTTTGACAACTTGATAACATTTTACCATGACCAATATTTGAACTTGACCTACATATCATCTAGACACAACTTCTGACCAAATTTGGTGAAGATTGGATGAAAACTTCTTCAATTAGAGAGCGGGCACCATGCTAAATGCTTGAAATGCACTAAGTAACCTAATGACCTAGTTTTTGACCCAGCATGACCCATATTTAAACTTGACCCAGATATCATTTAGACACAACTTCTGACCAAATTTGGTGAAGATCAGATGAAAACTACTTCAATAAGAGAGTGGACACCATGCTAAATCCTTGAAATGCACTAAGTGACCCCATGACCTAGTTTTTCACCTGGCATGACCCATATTCGAACATGACATTAATATTGTCTAGATACAACTTCTGACAAAGTTTGGTGAAGATCGCAGAGCTCCAGATAAGGATTTGTGAAATTAGTAACGGTACTGCCACTGACAGAAAGAAAAGGAGTAACACTTAAAATCAATTAGTACCTGTACTACCATATCCAAAAATACAGGTAGTACTGTACTACCCGTGTTCTTGGATATTGAAGGGTGTATAAGTGACTTTATAGAAACATTTGCAGCAATTATAATAAATATATGTAGCTTCTTAAACAGTTAATGTATTAGGTTGTCCATTCTGAATAATGATGCAAATACAACTACACATTAAAACTCATGACTAATACTATTTCTTCATTTTTCTTGACAAGAAAACACAAGCCAACTAGTAAGCTAAGTAAGTGAACACTTATTTCACTGTCTCATCCGTTTCCCATCGTTTTTTCTAACGTTTTAAGCCACCGATGCAATCAAATCGTTTAAAATCGGGGCCACAATGTCTTTTTCTGGGTTTAGAGATTTAATGTCAGGATGGTTAGACGACACCGTATGTAGTCATTATGTGACAACAAAGAGTTGTTTCGAACCGCTTTCGGTTAAGCCGGCATTCCATTGCGCGCAGACATATTGTTTTTGACGGGTTTACAAGTTACAGGAAATCACACGACAGAATAGACAATAATATATGAACCCAGTCTACAACTTTTCAGTAATTTAAATTAACGAAAAGCGCAGTTAGGTTAGAGACCAACAAATCATTCCGCGCTGACGCAGGCGTATCTGTATGGCCAGATTTTTTTCGTAAATGCGTAAAATGGATATTAAAGTCGTAATTGTACATCCAGTTTATAAAAATAAATGCGTAAATCTTCAAGAAAAAGGCGTATTTACGGCTGTACGGCCCTTATCTGGAGCTCTGAGATCGGATGAAAAATACTTCAATTAGAGAGCGGAAACAATGCTAAATCCATTGAATGCACTAAGTGACCCCATGACCTAGTTTTTGACCTGGCATGACCCATATTTGAACTTGACCTAGATATTGTCTAGATACAACTTCTGACCAAGATTGGTGAGGATAAGATGAAAACTACTTCAATAAGAGAGCAGAAACAATGCTTAATCCTTGAAATGCACTTAGTGACCCTGTGACCTAGTTTTTGACCTGGCATGACCTATATTGGAACTTGACCTAGATATTGTCTAGATACAACTCTGACCAAGTTTGGTGAAGATCGGATGAAAACTATTAGAAATAGAGTGCGGAAACCATGCTTAATCCTTGAAGTGCACTAAGTGACCCCGTGACCTAGTTTTTGACCTGGCATGACCTATGATGAAAACTATTTGAAATAGAGAGCGGAAACTGCTGTGGCTGCCACCGCCCGCCCGCCAAGGGTGAAACTATAATATGTCCCGTTTTGAAAAATGGGCATATAAAAACGTGTGTAGTTATTTGGTTATGTCTGGTATAGTGAATGACAATTCAATAGAATTGCGTTGTTTACTTAAATGGACTTGTTCACAGATTTTTGGGGTAATGGGCATCTAACATTGACACTAGGGTTATTTCTGTTTTTAAATCTGAAATTCTACTATTAATACTTACATAACATAATGGTTTTAACCCATGCCCTGAAGGTCTTAGGATGTTCATGTAAGGAATTTGCAAATTAAATTAGCATGGGTGTAAATAATGTATATTTGCTAACGCAATATCTTCATAAAAAATGTGTTACTTTATAAAAATATTCATACATATTGAATATTGATGTTTTACATGCATGCTTTAAGTTTTAAACTGTTTGGGCCTTACAGTTATCACAATAGGATGTGTAAATACCAAATATGAACTGTTTGGGTATTACAGTTACACTTTGAATGAAAATATAACAAGGGCTGTTTGTAAAACATGTATGCCCCCCCCCCCCACATGGGCTGTCAGTTGTAGTGGCAGCCATTGTGTGAATATGTTTTTTGTCACTGTTACCTTGACCTTTGACCTAGTGACCTGAAAATCCATAGGGGTCATCTGCCAGTCATGGTCAATGTACCTATGAAGTTTCATGATCCTCGACCTAAATATAGTTGAGTTATCATCAGGAAACCGTTTTACTGTTTTGAGTAACTGTGACCTTGACCTTTGACCTAGTGACCTGAAAATCAATAGGGGTGATCTTCCAGTCATAATCAATATACCTATGAAGTTTCATGATCCTATGCTTAAGCATTATTGAGTTATCATCCAGAAAACATTTTACAATTTTGAGTCACTATGACCTTGACCTTTGACCTAGTGACCTGAAAATCAATAGGGGTAATCTGCCAGTCATGATCAATGTACACTACGCGACCCGTGATTTTTGCCGCCATTCTCGCATCACCGCAAACGATGCAACGTGACAAATCGCAGTGTTTCCGAGCGACAAGAAAATTTGGGTGATGTCTCGGCGACCGTCGCGCGATGTATCTCGCTGTTGCGCAATCAGCGCGAATTAGCGCAAATCACCGCGTACCGCCGTGATTCCCCTTTTTAAGCGATTTACGTTGAGGGTTACATTACTTTACATGTAACATATATGTATCCACTTACATTATATGTGTGTTTATTGACGTTATTTATTATGTTAATACTTATTTTTGAATTTCATTAAGAATTATAACGTTATAACTTTTGTTAACAGTGTTTAGCAAAATATTCGCGCCTTAAGGCACGGAAAATTGTTTAAGTAACACTTTCATTTAAAGTTTAAATGTAATCAGTAGATTACGTCTAATTATTAGACTAGATTATGCTATACTTATTTATATTCTGTTTCAGGCTCCAATGCGGATAACTCTTGTTACTCTTGTTACTCGCGTTACTTTCCGAGCGTTGTACATACATTCACAATGCTTGATAAGCCGGAAATCGGAAATACATTACTGTTCTATTTTTAAGTACATGTTATTATGATATCATGTTATATATTATGTTGTTATTACATCATTGCCTATATATTAAAGCCATTAAACATTGTGTTTGTTTTGCTGAAAAAAAAACAAGTATATCAACGTAGCACTAAGCATTCGCAAAGTTAAATAAATATGATGATGTATAATGTACATGCATTTCTCTGGGTTTTCACGTCCAAAACAAATAAGAAACCTCAACATTTGATTATTTATTGTGTACTGTCCAGCGGGTGATTGTGTTTATTCTAGTGTCTAATTGGCACTCTTTGTACGTGTTCAAATTGTGAAAAGATGTGACAATCACAGAAACAACAAGATGGCGCTGCCAATTAAGTGCGATAATGGATCAAAGGGCATTAACAAAAAATAACAGTTTGTATATATTTTTCGGCGTTTACTCGGATGGTCTCTCACAACAAAAAATTATACACCTCAAGGTATTATGTTTTACTTCTATCAGTAACGATACGGATACGTCGTGTTTGACTTGATATGACTTTAGAAATAATATCAAATTTTGGGGGATATAACTGTTTTAAAAATACCAAAGAAACATTTAACCGAAATCAACAGAATTCAATGTTCTCTGCGCTACGCAGTTTATATAAAAAAAATCAATACTTGCACACTATTTACCTTGACCTTGTGCATTGCTGCATAATTTCGCGCTCTTTTGTCGGGAAATATACATGATGGCTATATTGGAAGCATTTGTGAACGTCGTGCTAACATTAAAACATCGGAAGTGTGTTTCGGATTATAAATTATTATTCTCATTTGGGAATTTAACGGAACATTAATTCTTATGGTATAATTGTTTTGAATTGTATATTAATTTGTTACAACGCTTTGCGTGTCGAAAAAATGTTTTGATTATATTATGCATTGATAGCACAATTTCCATGAGGAAAACGTTTTTTACATGAAGGCGTATGACGCAATAAAACGTTTTTTGTAAGATCGTATTGCATTCGATCTAAATTTAAATACGCTCGTCCAATGAAAGCTGTGTTCCACATTATGCACTATACTCTTTACACTTCTGAAAAATGGCGTAGTCATATAGTTGTGTTAATGAAATTCTCAAACATATTTACCGACATAAATGCTTAAGATTATTTTTTGGAAGTGATGTTGCAATTATGTTGGATTATTTGATAATTGTGAACATTAGAAAAGCGTTATGTATACAGTTATCGATACGATTCGGTTTATATGCATGAATTGGCGAATTATCGATGTCAACGATATCCACTGCTATCACGGCAAATTGCGGCGAATCGCAGCGAATCACCACAACATTGAGGGGATTTAGCGCGAAGATTATCTTGCTCTCGCGCGACATCGGAGTGACGAGTCACATGAAATCGCGGTGATTTTCCACCCAAAAAGCAAAATGCCCGCCTTGACTTCGCAAATTAGGCAAAAATCACGGGTCGCGTAGTGTACCTATGAAGTTTCATGACCCTAGGCCTAAGCGTTCTTGAGTTATAATCCGGAAACCATCTGGTGGACGGACCGACGGACCAACCGACGGACCGACATGTGCAAAACAATATACCCCCTCTTCTTCGAAGGGGGGCATTAATATCTTTTAGGTACGGACCAATATAAACGAAATGTTCTTATTGTTTATTATTACTTTCAAATTTCAACTTTTTGTGAGAACTGATAGTTTTGCAGGGACAAACTTTAAATGTTAAGGCATCTTACTATAGCTCTATGCTCAAATATGTGCTCAAGTACTCTTATAACATGTCATAAAGACCACCTTAGATAACTTATAACCTTTTGTTAATTATATTTTAGGGCTACGCCACAATGTTTTACAAATACGGACCACTGGAACAAAGAAAGCAACCATTGAGGGGGTTTTCACTTGTCAGACTATTGGTATAGGATTACTGCCTTGGTCTTAAACTTTATTATTGTCTAGTAGACCACATAATGGGTTTCAGGCATATTGTTACCACTTAACTGGTTGACATTGTTTTAAGACTACGAGGGTCAAAGTAAAACTGGTTTCTTTATGGCAATTATACAGACTGTACATAAGAACATATCTTAAAGCTGTAGTATCATTAATATAAAAATAAAAAAAATAAAATAAAATGTGTCTATCAATGGCAGTTCAGAGAACACATCGGGCACGTTATTTATACACTAATAAAACTGAGCATAAAATACACACAAACACTAAGAGGCGACTATGTGTATCTTACTCAAACTCACAAGTTCAACAAGAGGGCCAAGATGGCTCTAGTTCGCTCATCTGAGAGGAGTCGGTTTATTCAATCTTAACCAAACGTCAAACTTGACCCAGATATTGTCCAGACAAACATCCTGGTCAAGTTTCATCATTATTGAACCAAAACTCTGGCATATGGAGTGATTTTGTTCTTGTAAGATTTGACCTGGTGACCTATATTTTGAGTAGACCCCCCCTTACCAAAAACCAAACTTTGCTTACAAACATAAATATTATGACCAAGATTCATAAAATCTGAAACAAAATTGTGACCTCTAGAGTGTTTACAAGGATTTTGTATAATATAATGAAAATTCGGACAGTATAAGGGCAATAATTATGGCATTAATTATGTGATAAATATATAAAACCAATCTTTTCACCAAGTTTCATGATGATTGGACAAAAAATGTGACTTCTAGAGTGTTCACAAGCTTTTTTTACTATATAATATAAGAAAAATGCCCCCCCCCCCTGGCAGCCATGTTATTCAAATGACCGGAACCATTTTCAAACTCAACTCTCATATCAAGGAAACAAATGTTCTGACCAAATTTCATGAAAATTGGGCCAAAAATGTGACTTCTAGAGTGTTCACATGTTTTCACTATATGTACATATAGAGAAAAATGCCAGCCCACTGGCGGCCATGTTTTTTCACCGATCTGGATCATTTTCGAACTCGTCCGAGATATCAATAAAACCAATGTTTTGACCAACTTTCATGATGATTGGGCAAAAATTGTGACTTCTAGAGTGTTAACAAGGTTTCTCTATAGCCAAATAAGGAAAACTGCCCCGCCCACTGGGAGCCATGTTTTTCAACGGACCGGAACCACTTTTGAACTCAACCAACATATCATTAAGACAAACATTTTGACAAAGTTACATGAAGATTGGGCATGAAATGTGACTTCTACAGTGTTTACAAGTTTTTTGTTTTTTTTTACCTAGTGTCCTAGTTTTTGACGCTGCACAACCCAGTTTCAAGCTCGACCAAGATTTTATTGGGGCAAAGCTTCTGACCAAGTTTCATGAAGATTGGACAATAAATGTGGCTTCTAGAGTGTTTACGAACAAATATGGACGGACAGACGGACAGATGACGGACAAAGACGGTCACAAAAGCTCACCTGAGCAATCAGGTGAGCTAAAAAGACACCAATGTACATGTACTCACTGAATTTCACTTCTCAGACTGAGTTGTTCTTTAAGAATATGACCATGTTAAGTCACATGCAGCTCTAGAACTTCAAGTGTGAAATGTTGAATTAAAAAAGCTCTCACACTAAGAACATGTTCAATGCCGTTCGTGATTGTCAATTACTTGTGGTTGTAATGTTTAAAACGAGAGCACTGCATAACAGGTGCCAACGCTCGGCTGCGGGTGCAGTTTTTAATAAATGAAAGCTTGTTTGATTTAAAAAAAATTAAGAGGTAACAGTGACCTAGACCTTTGACCTAGTGACCCAAAATTGGGTGTGGCAAGAAGAACTCATCAAGGTGCATCTACGTATGAAGTGTCAATGTTGTAGGTGAAAGCACTTTGATTTTAGAGCCAAGCACTTTGATTTTAGAGCCAATGTTAAGGTTTTAGCACGGCAGACAATGGAAAGACACGACACTACGACGGACACAACGAGCTGGCTATGAAAATACCTCGGGTTTTCTCCGAAAACAGCCGAGCTAAAAATTGTATCAAACATGAACATGTCAAACGCGCTTTAATGTTTGAGGTAAATTTATGAAATACTCATTCAAAATAATTTGACTGAGTTGATACAGATGGTAATAAACAGGCTTGACAATGATTTGATAATTGCTGAGAACAACTTGCAATTAATAAATTACCATGTTCAACACAAATTTACAGCACACAGTATCAAATATGGATTTCTTCTTAATTTGGTTGGAACTGAAAACACTTGTCCAGTTTATTTAACTTCTTTTCTGTGGTTACAAGAAAGATGTCAAAAGCCAAAAAATGGTACTTGAAATGACAGGAAACACGCATTTGACAACAGACAATGACTGATCAAAATTATCAGCATATATCTAAGAACTTAAACTTCAGTGATTGGGCTCCATCATGCCACTGAGGCTGTGACTGGAATTGATATCAATGTAACCTTACCTGAAAAGACTTTGCGGCTTGTAATTCTTGACTTGACAACTATCCCAGGCCCAGTCACGTTCACCTAAACAGGAGGTATGGTCAGTAGAGGGTAAAGGGTTTGGCTTGGCTTACAGTCCCACTACTCACTATACAACTGTTCCAAAAATAATCACTTGCACCTAGGCAGGATAGAGGTCAGTACAGGTCCAGTGTAAGGCTTGAATTCTGTTTCTGCTGCTAAGTAAGATATCTATCTCAACCATTATCACTTCCAACTAAGCAGGAGGGGGCAAGTAGTGTAAAGTGTTTGGTTTGGGTAACATTTCTGCTGTTCACTTGACAACTATTCCAACCACAGTCAACTCCACCTAGACAGGAATGAGGATAGTACAGTTTCAGTGTCTGGCTTAAGTTCCATTCTAGCTACTCACAGAACATGTTTCACCGGCTGACCAATCTGACTTCTGTACATCAACTGTAAATATACAAAACCAAAAATGAAAGAGCTTTTTGACCTGATTTTTGTAATTAAAATTATGTGTAAAGAAATCCAATTAGTTCTAGGTGTACTAAGTAAAACACCTGTATTTGCAAAAAGTGTAATAAGATAGCAGGTTTTGGCAAAAATGCATACATGTATCTATTTCAATGCTTAATTAATTACCAAACAGTGAGGCATAGCAGGCTTTTTCCGCCCAATGCCACGGGTCTGAAATTCGGCCCCATTCCCAATGCAAACCTGTTTGTTTTTTTCCCAATTGAAAATAAAAATTCCCAATTCCAAAAAAAAAAAAAATAATAATTTTTGTTTTGTTTTTTTAACTTAAAATATATAAGTTAACCTGATCCGGTGTAGAAAATAGAAAGTGTTGCATAATTAAATTATCTGTTGCCTTGAATTTGTTTTAAAAACTGTAAAATATATTAATGATTAATTAAGACTTTCCTTATATTTTTCACGATTTTTTTCACCTCAAAAAAGGCCAGGCCTTTTCCCCAAATTCAGATTAAAAAACCTGCCTTTATCTCACATGTTCATAATACTTTGTAAAATTTTAATAATAAGTTATCAAAATAGTTAGTTATTTACCAGTTAACGGCTCTTTTGAAATATAAGAAACACTATTTACATGCGATAATTTTTCCCAATTGAGCCAATTTTGCAAATAATTTTTCTCCCAAAGTGGGGTTTTTTTACGACGCGAAATTCCCAAAAATCCAGTGTGGCGTATTCCCAAAATGGAGCGGAAAAAGCCTGCATAGGGTGACTACAATAAAGGGCACCGCTAATTTGACACTTCACACCACCAGACATAGGGTGATTAGAATACAGGACACCACACATTTGACACTTCAAACTGTCAGACATAGGGTGGTTACTATAAAGGACAGCGCACATTTGACATTTCACACCGCCAGACATAGGGTGGTTACAATAAAGGACACCGCACCTTTGATATTCACATAGCCAGACATAGGGTGGTTACAATACAGGACACTGCACATTTGGCACTTCATACCGCCAGACATAGGGTGGTTCACTATAAAGGACATCGCACATTTGACATTTCACACTGGCAGACATAGGGTGGTTACAATAAAGGACACCGCACCTTTGACACTTCACACAGCCATACATAGGATGATTACAATAAAAGGCAACTCTAATTAATGACACTTCACACAGCCAGACATAGGGTGGTTACAATACAGGACACCGCTAATTTGACATTTCACACTGCCAGACATGGGTTGGTTACAATAAAGAATACTGCTTATTTGACACTTCACACCGCCAGACATAGGGTGGTTACAATACAGGACACCACACATTTGACAATCCACACTGCCAGACATAGGGTAGTTACAATGCAATAAGTTCAAAGTAATATAGTCATATTCTAAGTGTGAGAGAGGACCATAATTGAAACATATTGATCGCTTATGCTTTAAGGAAGTTGTACTTAAAAGACGATTCTGAGTTCAGGACATAAAACAAACTATTAAGATTTCATTTCAATTTTGATCCCAATAACTTAGGGCGGATGGTTTAACGGTCCTTCAAAAATAAAAATAATTAAATATTTGTTGGTGTTTTTACCATGTTTAAAAAAAATCTTTTTGTTTGGGGGGGGGGGGGGCAGTGTAGAGGGGGGTATAATGTGGGGGTGTAGTATTTTATTAGATGATCTTTCATGATCTTTCAATATAGACATAGCTATACCAATAATATGCATATCCTAAGTGGTACAAGAGATGTGTTTGTCAGAAACACAATGCCCCCTATTGCGCCGCTTAGAAGTATAAATTTGACCTTTGACCTTGAAGGATGTCCTTAACCTTTCACAACTCAAAATGTGCAGCTCTGTGAGATACACATGCATGCCAAATATAAAGTTGCAATCTTCAATATTGCAAAATGTATGACCAAGGTTAGAATTTTGACTCTGCCTTGAAGCCATACATTTGACCTTTTACCTTGAAGGATGACCTTGACCTTTCACCCCTCAAAGTGCACAGATCCATGAGATACACATGCATGCCAAATATCAAGTTGCTATCTTCAATATTGCAAAAGTTATTACCAAGGTTAAAGTTTTGATGCCACTTTGAAGCCATTAATTTGACATTTGACCTTGAAGTATGACCTTGACCTTGACCTGTCACAACTCAAAATGTTCAGCTCCATGAGATACACATGCATGCAAAATATCAAGTTGCTATCTTCACTATTGCAAATGTCATTCAATATTGCAAAACTTTAACCAAGGTTAAAGTTTTCCACATAATGACAAAAAGACAGACAGACAGACAGACAGACAGGCCAAAAACATTATTCCCCCAATCATTAAATCAGGAGGCATTAAAAGGGTCATAGTTCTTACAAAATGCTTGATACAGTTGTCTGCTCTTGTTTATAGATTAGGGTCATGTTAGTAAATAAGTATGCAAAATATGAAAGCAATATGTCCATGAAGAGAGAAAATATTTGAGGTGGTATGCAAACTTTAACATAGATTTATCAATAATATGTATATTCTAAGTGGAAAAAGGGCTTTAATTCTTACAAAATGCTTGATACAGTTGTCTGCTCTTTTTTAAATTATAGTTTCGGGTCATGTTGGTAAAGAAGTATGCAAAATATGAACGCAATATGTCAAGGGGCATAGAAAATATTTGAGGTGGTACGCATTATTATTAACTTTAACATAGATTAATCAATAATATGCATATTTTAAGTGAAAAAAAGGCCATAATTCTTACATAATGCTTGATACAGTTGTCTGCTCTTGCTTATATATTGGGGTCATGTTGGTCAAGAAGTATGCAAAATAAGAAAGCCATGTGTCAATGGACATAGTAAATAGTTGAGGTGGTACTCAAACTTTAACATAGATTTATCAATAATATGCATATTCTAAGTAGAAAAAGGGCCATAATTCTTACAAAATGCTTGATACAGTTGTCTGCTCTTGTTTATAGATTGGGGTCATGTTGGTAACGAAGTATGCAAAATATGAGAGCAAATATATGTCAAGGGACATAGAAAATATTTGAGGTGGTACGCATACTTTATCAATCCAACGCTAACGCTCATGCTATTTAACAATCCAACGCTAACGCTCACGCTAATGCTGACCCAGGGGTGAGGATAGCTCTACTATATATATTTCATGTACCAGTATAAAAGTTGAGCTCAAAATTGTCGCCACAGGAATTTTAGTATGCATTGGGCAATTGGAAGTAGTAATAATTAGAGCTGCAACAATACGCCAAAAAATGTTTTGCAATAAGTGTCAGTTCAAAAACCCGTATGGAAATATATTGTAATATATTGCTAACTTGTGCCAGAATTATAACTTACCAGCTAATCACCAAAACCAACCGTATTACATGAATATAACCTTTGTATTGTTTGTTTAGGTTCAAGTTATATCCCAATTTGGAAATTCTAGCCTTTTTTACAAAATGCTTTATAAACACAATTAACTCTTTTTTTGGCTTTACAAAGCATTTTGTTATGAAAGATTAGTATTTTCATTTTGTCCATTGGATATTCCCATTAAACATTAAGTGTAATAACCTGAAAGAGAATTGTGGATGTTTAAAAGCCAGTTGTGTAACTTATCAGAATGCTGTTACATAACAATGTTTTTGATCATTATTACTTCTGTTTATAATACATCAATTTACAGTTTTACAATGTATTATGTTTTTTTTCTGTCTTTCCACAAGGTTCATCTTATATTTAACAGATTGACATGCAAAATCAGATCTTGCGGACTCCCATGTATCAACGCTACTCCGTATATTAGACTTTTTAGAATGCTATTTTTACGTAACAATTTATTTTTACTAAACACCGATTTGTTTTGTTTTTGTAACCTTGATATAATTATTTCGGATGGCTTTACTGGACGAAATGTGGATGAACTTTTGTAGAATTTTGTACCGGTATGGTGGAAATTGTACTGCAATACAATATGCGGATTGCAATATATACAGAGATACCGGTATATTGTTGCAGCACTAGTAATAATATATAATGAAATGCACATTAAGTTCCACTATACACATGCACACTATTAATAAGAGGACTTTAGTGAGGTTAAAATGTCATGGAAGTAGGTTTTGTGTAGGCATAAGTTCGAATCCCACTAAAGGCATGTATGTAAAACAAAAAATAAAAAATCTTTTTTAGATAAATACCTTTTTGAAAACAAAGAATATGCATTGTCATGGGGAAATACTATGCATTTATGTCCCTTTAAACATTTTGGATTTTCTGATACGATACTTCACTCAATTAACAAACTTTGATTGAAAGAGGATAGGTTTTGAGGAGCCTTAAATCTTCTTGTGCCCACTGATGTCTGCTGATTCTTTTCAAACCTTTTGAATCTGTATATATTATCATAGAACAATAGAACATTTATAAAGACGTATATGTCACTGCTTAAATTGTTTTCAACAGACAGGGTCAATGACGCTAAAGATAAATCTAAGACCAGAATGATAATAGACCAGTGTTGGTAGTGCTTTTGTTATTTAATTATGGCTATTACATCCAGTCAGATTAAAGAGATATGTTCAATTGTTTAAATATGCTTTGTAACTGAAGGATCTAAAAGCCCAAATTACAGCAATCATGTTATAGGTCAACTTGTTATTATGTTGCAAAAAATATCACTGCTCAAGGGGAATTTTTTACAGTAAACATTAGGCATTTTTTAAATATTAAGATTTTGAGATATTCTTTATAAATTTATAGGGCTGCAAGGAGGACATACTTTTTAAAACATTTATCCAATACTTAAGCAGTGTCTTTTCCATTAAGAATCCAGTCCGGTATTTGGCCCCATTCTGAATAGAACAAGACCTGTGTTTGTGAAACACAATGCCCCCTACTGCGCTTTGAAGCTGCAAGGCAGCTATTTTAGAAAAAAAGACCTTTGACCTTGAAAGATGACTTTGACCTTTCACAACTCAAAATGTCCAGCTCCATGAGATACAAATGCATGCCAAATATCAAGTTGCTATCTTCAATATTGCAAAAGTTATGAACAACCTTTATTAGTTTTGGGACAGTCAATGACTGAGATCTTTCAGCAACTTTGATAAAGAATGCTTGACAAATGTGAATGCTGGAGTGTTTACAAACCAAATGTGGACGGGTGGACGGGCGGACAGCGGGCAAAGACCAATCCTAAAATCTCACCTGAGCAATCAGGTGAGCTAAAAAGTGTGTTTCACCGATCTGAGCCATTTTCCAACTTGTCCGAGAAATCAATAAAACCAATGTAATGACTAAGTTTCATGATGATAAGGCAAAAAATGTGACTTCTATTATATATAAGTGTTCGATCACAAGGTTCCTCTCTAGTCAAATAAGAAAAACTGCCCCACCCCCCCTGGCCAGGGTTTTTTATCTGATTTTGGGGACAGGGCCTGGCCTTTTTTTAGGGGAAAAAAATAGTGCGAAACGCCGGATTTTGGGGGAAAATAAGGGAAGTCTTAAATAATCAATTAAGCATATTTTACTGTTTTTTAAAACAAATTCAAGGAAACAGAAAATTTAATTATGCAATATTTTTCTATTTTCTACACTGGATCAGGTTAAAGGTTAAAAAAAAACATTTTTTTTTTTGGAGGGAAAAATGAAATGTAGGGGAAAATTTACCAGCTGAGGGGAACAAAAAATCGGAGGGGAAAGGGCCGATTTTCGGCGGGTCACAAAAATGGGAAAAAAACCCTGCTGGCAGCCTTGTTTTTTGACCGATCAGGACCATTTGCAAACTCATCTGAGATATATATAAAACCAAACTTTTCACCAAGTTTCATGATGATTGGGCAAAAAATGTGACTTCTAGAGTGTTCAAAAGGTTTTTTTACTATAAAAATATAAGAAAACTGCCCCCCCCAGCAGCCATGTTATTCAACTGACCGGAACCATTTTCAAAGTCAACTCTCATATCAATGAAACAAATGTTCTGACCAAATTTCATGAAAATTGGGTCAAAAATGTGACTTCTAGAGTGTTCACATGTTTTCACTATATACATATAGAGAAAAATGCCCCACCCACCAGAGCTCCAGATAATTTTTTCAGCCGAGGGGTAATTCACTCATGAATTTTTTAACTGATGCGTAAAAATAAAAATCCGATAATTTTAAGGAGATTTTTTATGTTCAAAGGATCAGAATGTATAATAGATTGTACATGTAGTGTTAACTCGCTATAACAAGCAGTATTTTACACAATAAAGCAATCACTTATTATTTAACTTTTTTTTCTGTATTTTTGCCGTTGGCTTATAAGTAGGGATGGCAGCGAATACCGATTTCAGTATTCGAATATTTGGTCACCCTTCCGAACGAATATTCGGTCAACATCTGTTGGAAAAAAGTCAACTTTGTTTACCGTACCATTACTCCATGAATTCTACTTTCGTTTTTACCGGAAGTTCACCGGAAGTGACTAAATATTGACACAGCGTTGCCGTAGCTAATTCGAAGCTGATTTTGTTGATTATTTTTTATTGTTAAAATTGAATGACAAAAACTGTTTTTAAACTATTAATATCGTACATCAACAATAGAACGAGAAACATAATATTACATGACGACGAAATAATTACATGACAAAACAGTTAGATCAACATATAATTAAAGCTGAACTTAAACAAATTATGTACATAGCCACAACACACTTTGAACCTGTTGAACAGACTAAACAGTCAGTCTTTTAAAGTTGCCACGTTTAAAAGACACTTGGATCGGCGACTTCTTATCGGATGATGTCGTGGAATACTTCCAAGCAGCGGAAGGCGTAGGTGGCATTTTTCTTGGACAGATATTTACTTTATGCGTGTAGCAATTATAATATTTTCAATTAAATGAGGGTGAAATACCAAAAACATTTCTTTAAGTATAATACCTGATTGAATATTGAGTAATTAATTAATGTTTGGACCATACGATACGCAAATACTCATTAGAGGTTAAGTAAATTATTTTCTAAAAGCTTTTTTGATTGGACAACGTGATTATAACCATACGATCTGTTTTGTTTTTCACACCAAGTCGGCTCTTTTTTTTACCCATTTAATCTTTGATCATTTTAAATGTAATTCGAGTTATTAGATCAAGACGGGTCGGTGTTTTAATTGCCATACGGTCTTATTTGTTTTTTACACAAAGTTGGCTTTTCCTTTACTCATTTAATCTTTGATAGTTTTAAATGTAATTCGAGTCATTGGATCAAATTCAGGTCGGTGTTTTGATTGCCGACGCCATTTGCACCTATCATAATTTTGACACAAAGTGTCTGGCTTTGTTAGCGGGATTTATGACCGGTATACTGTCATCACCATAGCGACGCATTATCGCGCCTACCGGAATAAACATTATGACACGAGGAACAACTTTTTTGACAATGTTTGATGCAAATTTTACGAATACAAAGTCTTTGAAATTACTCGATTTTTTCTTCCGAATATTCGATTCGGAAAACAGTATCCGAATATTCGGTCCGGGACCGAATATTCGTATATTCGGATATTCGTTGACATCCCTACTTATAAGCAGCCATTAATCTCTTTTCCGTCTTGATATGGCCAGCCACTGTTTAACACACACTGTACAGCCACGATCAAAATCTTCTAAGCTTGGCCCACAAAACTAGTTTATTATATGTGTATTTCGGCTGCTATTTAAAAAGTGCTTGAAGATAAAAAGGTTTTTCCATAGTGCCACACAAGAGATGAACTGATAGCAAAAATTATATGCTTGAAGTTGGGCGATTCGGGTTTTATCGAATGTGATGTCAAATGTTTTCATCATAAGAGTGTATCGATTCTCAACAATGCAGCGGGAAGCCCCTCGTGTCATCATCGGCATTTATCGTGGGTCAAATAAAATGATACCATTCTGACTGAAGAGTAAATAAGGTCGGAAACACATTCTATACATAGATGGTGATATCCCTAAGTTTTTACCGGTGCGGACACAATGACCGAAACCAGTCATGTTTACATGAATTTATAAGCATGCATAAACGGCTTATACACATTGAAATTGCACACGATGCGTAATCCGAATTTTGCCAGGAGTTTTTTACTCAACAAAATTTTAGGTCATGCGTATTTTCTCTTTTTTCATGCGTATTTTACGCAAATACGCATCTTATCTGGCCCTCTGCCGCCCACTGGTGGCCATGTTTTTTCACCGATCTAGACCATTTTCGAACTCGTCCGAGATATCAATAAAACCAATGTTTTGACCAACTTTCATGATGATTGGTAAAAAATTGTGACTTCTAGAGTGTTTACAAGGTTTTTCTATAGCCAAATGAGGAAAACTGCCCTGCCCACTGGTGGCCATGTTTTTCAACGGACCGGAACCACTTTTAAACTCAACCAACATATCATTAAGACAAACATTTTGACAAAGTTACAAGAAGATTGGGCATGAAATGTGACTTCTACAGTGTTTACAATAAAAAAAAAATTTTTTTACCTAGTGAACTAGTTTTTGACCCGGCACGACCCAGTTTCGAACTCAACTGAGATTTCATTGGGAAAAAGCTTCTAACCAAGTTTCATGAAGATCAGACAAAAAAATGTGGCCTCTAGAGTGTTTACGAACAAATGTGAACGGACGGACGGACAGACGATGGACAAAGACCGGTCACAAAAGCTCACCTGAGCAATTAGGTGAGCTAAAAAAAGAACAACAGTATGAATATAAGCTGACCATTATTCAATCCTTGGACTAGGCATGTTCATTTATTAATAAATAAAGACCAATGGCAACGTGGTTATAAGGGCGTTTGCTTACAATGTTACTGGATGAAGCTGTAAAGTAACAAATATTTCAGGCACATATAGTTGTATACAAAAAAACAATTCAATTTTAGAAAATAATTAATATATCTTTTATCATAATTATATAAATAGGATACTTGAATTTTGTAAATTACTAATGAATGTTTAATTATGAAGAATAAAATACAGGTTGCAGGATCATGTGACTGTTTGGGGTTCACAACTGAACGTTAATGGATGTAAACGCATTATGCAGTAAGCTGTGCTTTTTCAAATAACTTTATACAATTATTTATCTTAAGAATTTCAACTTGTTCATAAAAATACAGTTTTTTATGCTGCTTATCCCAATTAGAAATACATTAGAATCAATTTATTAAATAAGCCTGTGTTTTTGGTCAAAAATTTGAGGTGTACATCATTCATCTACACAGGTATGCAGCACGCAGCTTGAAATTGTGTCACCAATTGCAGACATATTAAAAAATTTATTCTTAAATCCAGGGTTTTTTGGGCCCGATTTAATAGCCGAAATTCGGCTATGTTTACAATCCCAAAAAGTATACTTTTTTCCCAAAATGTGGCAAAAAATTCCCAATTTCCAAAAAAAAAAATATATGTATTTTTTTTATATAGAAAGAAGTGTCTAATTCGTATTTTATCTTAATTTCAATTCAATTACATCTAACAAAGTATTATATGATTTTGTTCTTTTAATTTGAATGATTACAAAGAGTTATATCAAATTTAGGATTTCCCTAATCAGTGGACTTTTAGTGTGGAAATAAGCTAATGAGTTAATTTTCCCAATTTCATGAAAATGTTGATAAAATTCCCAATTCCAAAGCCATGGGCTATCTTCCCAAAAAGTGGAAAAAAAACTGTTAAATCGTAAGATTTCGGCACAAACTAAAAGAAAAACTGTCTTTTATGCACTAAAGATTTTTACAACTGCATTTTAATAACTTGTGATAGTCTTAATGGTGTGCTTACATTAGCCAGCCAGTGTGTTAACCCCTGAAAACAGTATAAATACAACAATACATTTTGATTAAAATATTTTGTAAAACATAAGAAAAGAAGCATACAAATGTATACTTTAATGTGCATATGTTATTGCCTTTTGTACCAACAATGTGACTTGTAGGCAAAAAAACATTCTCCATAAGGCTGTTATACAAACAAGGGTTGTTTGTAAAACATGCATGCCTCCCAGGGGTCATCTGCTGGTCATGATCAATATACCTATAAAGTTTCATGATCCTAGGCGTAATTATTATTGAGTTATCATCAGGAAACCATTTCACTGTTTCGAGTCACTGTGACCTTGACCTTTGACCAAGTGACCTGAAAATTTATAGGGGTCATCTGCCAGTCATGATCAATGTACCTATGAAGTTTCATGATCCTAGGCATAAGCATTCTTGAGTTATCATCCAGAAACCATTTTACTATTTCGAGTCACTGTGACCTTGACCTTGACCCCTAGTGACCTGAAAATCAATACGGGGTCATCTGTCAGTCATGCTCAATGTACCTATGAAGTTTCATGATCCTAGGCGTAAGCATTCTTGAGTTATCATCCAGAAACCATTTCACTGTTTCGAGTCACTGTGACCTTGACCTTTGACCTAGTGACCTGAAAATTTATAGGGGTCATCTGCCAGTCATGATCAATCTACCTATGAAGTTTCATGATCCTAGGCGCAAGCATTCTTGAGTTATCATCCGGAAACCATTTTACTGTTTCGAGTCACCGTGACCTTGATCTTTGACCTAGTGACCTGAAAATCAATAGGGGTCATCTGCCAGTCATTATCAATGTACCTATGAAGTTTCATGATCCTAGGCCTAAGCGTTCTTGGGTTATCATCCGGAAACCATCTGGTGGACGGACCGAGGGACGGACGGACAGACCGACCGACCGACATGTGCAAAACAATATAAATATCAGAGTACCACTTCTCACTGGGAATAATACTTGAATAAACCGTTAGTACAACAAACAGGTCAAATGAAAACAGCATAAAAGATGGGAATTGGTAGTAATGCTACAGGTTAAGATGTCTCAAAGGTAAAAACTGGCTGACCCTTATTTGAGATGGATGACATTTAAATAAACAAATACTTCACTTTTATTTACATGTTATTTCTATTCTTTGATTCTCCTTGGTGTAAACTACTTACCGGCTTAAAATAAGTAATGTTTATAAATTACTTCATTTGATGGGGGGCATCTTTTGTAACAATAAGCGTGTCTACAATATTGTTATGTTTAATTTTACAACACATGACTCAAACTTCAAACTTGATCACAACAAAGAAAGAAGAACAATTATATATTATCAATAGAGTATAGAGTTGTTAATAAACAAGAAATTTGTCCACACTACGAATGCCCCCAACTGTAACTTTGTCACTACATAAAAGCATAACTGTGTAAATTTGTTTGAGATATACATAGCCTTTCTTTACTTTATTTAACTATTAGTTTGCTGCATAACAGGTGTTTAATATTTAAATTTTGTTGTTTGTTACATATCGTCACCTTAATGCAAAACAGTGATAAGTCCATATTTCATTTTATAACAATCAGTTTTTTAACTTTCCTGTAAAATTTTACAGGAAAGTTAAAAAACTGATTGTTATAAAAGATTGAGCTTTTATTTTAACACTGTGAACATTTTTATACAGTTTTAAAAGAAAAAATATATTAAATAAAATGTATTTCAGTATATCGCTACCAAGTAATATTATATATTGATCAATTTGCACATAACTTCATTTGACACTGAAATAATTTTAGTGCGATACTGTAACAAGTGCACTTATTACTATATTGCACTGGACATTCTTTGTGCAATAACTGAATAAGGTAAGTAATTATGGTTTTGCTTAAACAATTTACTGATTTTGTTGTAAAACCAAGATTAAAATGTGTAAGGATATTGAATACAAAATAATGATTACACCAATTTTGATGTTGGAAGCAAAATTGTGAGTACTTGGGTTCTGCCATGCCTAGCATTATGAATCTTTTCAAGATGAAATGAATAAATTTTCATTTTTTAAGAAACATCTTGCATATTAATCAAAAAACGCATGTATTGCTTGATAATTGATAATCAACTTTAAACAATTATATTACACTGGTGCATGTATTTCATTTAACATAATTATATGGTCCCCTACCGGTGAAACTCCACTATTGTGATAATTTTTTTTATATTTAAAAGAGGCACACTTAATAACAGCAAGCATCAAATTCACCATGTTGTGATCATTAAAGACTAAAAATGACATCTCAGCTGAAAAGACACGAAACCCAAAGCCTTTTCCCTCATAACATTTATCAAGAATGACAGAACTGCTGCATCCATCCACTTGCAAGGGCTCAGAAAACTTGTGTTGCACAATATACTGACAATAGAGTAAATTACATCTGGCCAACTTATTTGAAAAATGTCTGAATAATAATTTAACAGCCATGATAAGATAGGACATATAGACACAAGCATGCAATTACACTGAATGCTATTGTGTAAACTGACATTCCATTGTAAAAACTAAGTCAAGCTGACCTAGTAAGCATGTTTAACATCATTTTTACGAATAAAGGAACACGTAATTAGCATGAAACATTTAAGGTCTTAAATGCCTCATACAGAAAGACATTAAAAGAAATTCAATATCTTGTGTTTTAAAAAAACGTGACTTGGCCATTCTACACGTCCTCAAACTTTATATAAAATCTGATACACTTACCTCACAAAGAGTATTACAGACAGTTTTTGAAATAATTGATCTTATTGATCAAACATTTTGCTATCACAAGGGCATTTATTCCTGGCTTTAATTTCTCTTTAAGTACAAAGGCATTTATTTCTGGCTTTAATTTCTCTTTAAGTACAAAACTTATTCAAAGATTGTCCTATTTAACAAGAGATGTGTTTGTCAGAAACACAATGCCTCCTTCTGTGCCGCTTTGAAGTCATACATTTGACCTTTGACCTTGAAGGATGACCTTGACCTTTAACCACTCAAAATGTGCAGCTCCATGAGATACACATGCAGGCCAAATATCAAGTTGCTATCTGAAGGGACATAGAAGTTATGAGCATTTTTCAAAACCTAAATGCGAAACCTAAACGCAAAGTGTGACGGAAAGACAGACCGACAGACGGACGGACAGACGGATGGACGGTCCAATAACGATATGCCCTCCTTTGGGGGCCTAAAAAAATTGTAACAGTTGTACAATTTATTTATTTTATTTTTTCCAACACAGTTTATTTGGAAATTACAAACATTAGTACACCAACAATATGAATTTTAAAAGATAGTTGTAAATTGTAGTTCTAAACAAGATACATTAAAACCACAAAACCAGAGTTTTAGATATAATTTTAGTTATTTGTTTAATTTAAATATGCATGCAATCCCACTCTAAGTTTACATGTACGATACCTTCATATGAAATGTTTTTGTAATACCTGCATACAAACTCATGTTATTTAGTTAATCAAAGTACTGACAGTACTGGTGTGACGATGCTTTTGAAGAGGATGGATATATACAAGCATCAATTTAAGTTGATCTACATCATCACAATTGTGTATGTGGGTACCAAAAGAAAATTTGGTACACAAATTTTGGGAACAAAAAAAATATGCCAAAAAAACATTTGGTTACGAAAAAAAGTAAGAGTACGAAAAAAATTGGGTACGAAAAAAAAATGGGTATGAACAATTTTTTGCAACAAAATAAAAATTGGTTACGAAAAAAAAATTGGGTACGAAACAATTTTGGTACGGAAAAAAATGGGGGTACAGGGACGTAGTTCCCTTGGGAACTTGACCCAAAGTCAAGTCACATATTTCAATCTAGGCCATGTCAAACTCAAAGTGTCAAAGACAAGTGAAAGATGCGTTCATTAATTATTGTCCCATTGTTTACTAATACTGTGAGTTTTTATATAATATAACTGATGACCATCATGTGAGAGAAAATTCACATTATCTTAGTATATCAGGTTTAGTAGCCTTTTAGATAACAAAGTTGGCTAGTTTTCAATGTCGCTTCTGGGGATCAAACCCGCAGCACATCCTCCTGCAATCAAAGACGACACTCTACCACTAGGCTTTTAGGAAGATTCTGAAATTTTTCGATCCCTCGTCAGAGCAACCAAACCAAAAATTAAGTCAAATAATGCTGACTCGGTATTATTGAGTCAGTTCATGAGAGATAATGGAAGATGCAACATCTCTCACGCCACCTAGCATCGCCTTAAGCAGTATTCAATTCTCAACAAGAAAGTGCTGGAGTCATTGATCCCGAGGGACCGGAAACAAGAGGGCCATGATGGCCCTGTATCGCTCCACTGTTTTTTATGTGAAACAAGGGCTGTTTGTAAAACATGCATGCCCCCATATGGGCTGTCAGTTGTAGTGGCAGCCATTGTGTGAATACGTTTTTTGGCACTGTGACCTTGACCTTTGACCAAGTGACCTGAAAATCAATAGGGGTCATCTGAGAGTCATGATCAATGTACCTTTGCAGTTTCATGATCCTAGGCCTAAGCTTTCTTGAGTTATCATCCGGAAACTATTTTACTGTGTCAAGTCACCGTGACCTTTACCTTTGACCGAGTGACCTGAAAGTCAATAGGGATAATCTGCGAGTCATAATCAATGCGCGGCATGGACACAGTTTCATTTCATAAGATTTTTTTTAACAAGGGCTGTTTGTAAAACATGCATGCCCCCCATATGGGCTCTTCGTTGTAGTGACAGCCATTGTGTGAATATGTTTTTTGTCACTGTGACCTTGACCTTTGACCTAATGACCTGAAAATCTTTAGGGGTCATCTGCCAGTCATAATCAATGTACCTATGAAGTTTCATGATCCTAGACATAAGCGTTCTTGAGTTATAATCCGGAAACCATTTTACTATTTTGGGTCACTGTGACCTTGACCTTTGACCTAGTGACCTGAAAATCATTAGGGGTCATCTGCGAGTCATGATCAATCTACCTATGAAGTTTCATGATCCTAGGCCTAAGCGTTCTTGGGTTATCATCCGGAAACCATTTTACTATTTTGGGTCACCATGACCTTTACCTTTGACCTTGTGACCTCAAAATCAATAGGGGTCATCTGCGAGTCATGATCAATGTACCTATGAAGTTTCATGATCCTAGGCCAAAGCGTTCTTGAGTTATCATCCGGAAACCACCTGGTGGACGGACCGACAGACCGACATGAGCAAAGCAATAAACCCCCTCTTCTTCGAAGGGGGGCATAATTAATAAAAAATCCAGTTTTGAAGTAAATCAATTTAAATGATGCTATTATATATGCAAGTATATGTTTTAATTATAATTTGTAAAACTAGATAAATGCAACATATTAAACTGCATATTATGCACTTTTGATAAAACACAATTTATTCACAAATTGATGTCTTATTCCCAATTCACATAATACAGTGTTATATGTTCATTTTTGTGACCCCCGGGGCAGGGTCAAATTTGACCCCAGAAGCATAATTTGAAAAAACTTGGTAGAGAACTTTAAGATTTTAATACATACCAAATTTGGTAGAAATAGGCCCAATGGTTATGGACAAGAGAATTTTTAAAGTTTGCACAAAATAGGCCCAATATAAGCTTAATGTGAACAAACTTGGTAGAGGACTATTCGATGTCACTACATACCAAATTTGGTAGCACTACTCAATACGGTTATGGACAAGAAGATTTTTAAAGTTTGCACTAAATAGGCCTTTTTTAAGCTTATGTTCATTTTTGTGACCCCCGGGGTAGGGTCAAATTTGACCCCATGGGCATAATTTGAACAAATTTGGGACTAGAAGATTTTTAAAGATTGCACTTAATAGGCCTTTTTTAAGCGTATGTTCATTATTGTGACCCCGGGGTAGGGTCAAATTTGACCCCATGGGCATAATTTAAACAAATTTGGTAGAGGACTATTAGATGTCACTACATACCAAATGTGGTAGCACTAGGCCCAATGGTTATGGACAAGAAGATTTTTAAAGTTTGCACAAAATAGGCTGTATATAAGCATATGTTCAATTTTTTGACCCCCGGGGCGGGGTCAAATTTGATCCCCGGGGCATAATTTGAATAATCTACGTAGAGAACTATAGGATGTCACTGCATACCAAATTTGGTAGCCCTAGATCCTACGGTTATGGACAAGAAGATTTTTTAAGTTTGCACAAAATAGGCTTTTAATATAAGCATATGTTCAGTTTTGTGACCCCCGGGGCAGGGTCAAATTTGACCCCAGGGGCATAATTTGAACAAATTTGGTAAAGGACTATTAGATGCCACTACATACCAAATTCGGTAGCCTTATGCCATACGGTAATGGACAAGTAGATTTTTAAAGTTTGCACAAAATAGGCCTTATTTAAACGTATGTTCATGTTTGTAAACCCCGGGGCAGGGTCAAATTTGACCCCATGGGCATAATTTGAACAAACTAAGTAGAGAACTCTTAGATGTCACTACATACCGAATTTGGTAGCCCTAGGCCCTACGGTTATGGACAAAAAGATTTTTAAAGTTTGCACAAAATAGGCTTTATATCAGCATATGTTCATTTTTGGGACCCCCGGGGCAGGGTAAAATTGGACCCCAGGGGCAAAATTTGAACAAATTTGGTAGAGGACTATTAGATGTCACTACATACAAAATGTGGTAGCACTAGGCCCAATGGTTATGGACAAGTAGATTTTTAAAGTTTGCACAAAATAGGCTTTATATTAGCATATGTTCAATTTATTGACCCCAGGGCGGGGTCAAATTTGATCCCAGGGGCATAATTTGAACAAATTTGAAAGAGGTTCATCCCTGGAACATTTGTGAGAAGTTTTATCAGAATTGGACTTGTTGTTTAGGAGAAGATGTTTAAAGAAAAAATTAACGCACGGACGCACGCACGACGGACACAGGACCATGACATAAGTCCCGATGGCCTCTGGCCAGTGGAGCTAAAAAACACTTGATTCATGTTCAAAATAAAATCATTTGATTAATGACATTACTATTATTTGAGCCAGGTCACAGGGAAAGGGCAGTCTAATCAGTATCCAATTAAACTATTTGTTATTGTCAGAAAACCGCTTTTAAGCAAACAGCTTTCAAGCAACTGCAGGCTGATCTGGATCCAAACTGGCCACAATCGCCTTAATGTCTCTTTTACTAAGACACAGTTCATTTGACTAAAAAATTATATTTAATACAGTCGATTGGTGTATAACTGATAGCTAAGGACTTCGAGTCTCATTTCAACGTAAACACCTTGCATTCAGTAATTAAACCTTTAAACCTCGAAAGACAAATGTCTTTCCTATTGAAACATGCCAGCGGTTTTAAAATTCCGACAAATATTTTTGTTTACAGCGCTAATTTCCGGGTAAACTGATTCAGCAATTACCGGGTCGCTTAGGTTTTTATCGGATTACATGTGTATTGTGTTATTTCTTGAAATTTTACCCAGCATTTGTAAAACATATTGCAAGATATGTACATTTCCAGAAAAGGAACTTCATTTCTGCGTTTAATAAGACTGAGTTCATGGAAATTGCTGCACAAATGAAGACGTAATGGCTGTTCAAAGCTATGCACCTTATATTTGGGTTGTTTTGAGTTGAATACCTTGTTATATATATAGATTTGATAGTGAAAACTATCTTTTCAGAGAAATCAATTTTTCGTTATAATTTTATTATTTTTCATTCAAAATGATGTTTTTACTAATAAATATCATAGCCACGCGCCAACCCACGTGAGTTTTCATTAAGTTTGAGACAATCCCCACATTCCCGAATATGTGTCGCCACATGTCCGTTATTCACTTAATCAAGAGTTGCAGCTCTCATGCTTATTTTATGTGGTACGCATCAATTTGGTTTCTGAGCATTCTTACTGTTAGAAAGGACACATTATACTACAATATTACATCAATGAACATAATGTTTACCAAACAAAATCTGCAAAATTCAGGAAGTCATACGTCTTCACATTTCCTTTCGTCACAAAAATGATGCGTACATAACGTAACCTTGTTTTGCTTTCGAAAAAAGAAACAATTGTAAGTTAAATATTGACCCACGTCAACTAAAACATGAATCGACTGAACAATGATAGGCATTTTGTATTCAATTAATAGAACACTATAAATCTTTACATAAATAAAAGTATTTTGCAAAAAACTTTTAACCTATCTGTTACTCACTAAAATCCGCTATACATCAATCGACTGTACTAAAATAGAAAGAAGAAATAATACAAACCCGTAATATGAGTAAAGACTTACTCACTTAGTAATCAATGTTTTCAGGACATCTTGGTTATCTGCAGATCCCATGTGATATGTTGATATCGGGTATCATAGTCATTCAATAAGTCGCAAAATGCTCGAATACAATTTACAAAGCAAAATGTGACTTAAATTGATAACTAACAATACCAGTCAAGCTGTCAAGTCTTAAGATCCAGGAAGTCCTGCATTCACATTGAATATATTTTTCGAATTCAATCCATTGTTGACATAAGCGGAGATTTAGTTAATAAATAACTCATATATCATAAATGACAGTTTCTAAATAGCCAAAAAAGCCGATGTATGCTGTAAGAAAGATTTGACACAAGTGTGAACATTCATGGGCGCCGCCATTGTTGTTTCATATATAATGACCATGAAGAGTGTGTAGAAATACCGAAATCCCCCTAATTACCGAAATCCCCTGAAATCCCCAGAAATCCCCCTTAATATTTATCAATTTTGACTGTACTGCTGCTTTATAATATAAAAAAGCCCCAGATGAATTTTTGACACTTGAAGGTCTTTACAGCAGGGATTTTGGTACCTGATCGTGCTTGTGCAAATATGCACTATGAGTTCATACTGGAAATCCCAATAATAATGTTTATATTTTAGTTTTTCATGATTAAACTTGGATAAAAACAATGCTTCATCAGTGATTTCAGTGTATTTTGCAATATTCTATATTAATATCCGCAGTCTTTTGAGAAAAAATCAATATTAAGGGGGATTTCTGGGGATTTCCGTGGATTTCGGTAATTACGGGGACTTCGGTATTTCTACACACCGAGCATTATCTCAATCGGACTCAGGCTCAGTCTTTTACATAGGTCGCCATTGTGAAGATTTTTTTGATGGTATCATACTTTAGACGATGCTGAAACAGCATCGTCAAAAACCATTTTCTATTTTAGTAACAGCGACCTTTATCATAGCCTGACCGGCCCCAAATGCAATCCTATGTTAGGTCTGCATGTAAGCTACATACACACACAATTTAATTTCAATATTCAATCCACACTCAAAACTTTGCCATGGATGGTCCCAAGTCAGGTGAAAAATTAAAATTAGGCGTGGAGCCAGATAACATTTCCTGTGAAAATCTACTAGTTACGAAAATGCAAAACAGCCTAAGAACAGACATTTCGGACCTGGTAGATGGACCTCCAAGCGGATAATGATGCATGACGGTGAAAGCTAATATAAACTTGCAGCCAAACAGGCCAAAGACTATAATCTTAAGCAGGACCACAACCACAATCGGAACAAGGAATGTCCAAACCATGTACAAGACCATGAAGACAGCGCAAGTGGCCGCAGAAATAAGGAAGTTAAGCCTCACCACCTCACCAGCCCAAATTTGAAATCCGGAAAATGAAGCAGGAGATCTGGAGCAGGTCCTCAACAGGAATAAAGGGCAGAGCCCCTATGGAGGGAAACCCCTGAACCCTATCTTGTTGTACTTGTTTATATTCTTTCTAGTTGCATCTTTTGGCAAGTACAATGCGAAATATAATAAACCAGACCACCCGTATCTGCGCATGTGTATTTGTCATATAAAAATGTCATAAAGAAATTATAGAATTCATTAAAAGTTAACAGGAGCTGCAATGTCACGCAAGGTTTTCTGGTCTCATTGATATCGTATGGCCTACTGTCCAGCGCAGGCTGGACCAAAGCTACGTTGGCGGCATATGGCATAAGACCTATTTTTGCATTCCACAGGTCTTTAAAAATAAATGTGTTTCTTATTAATGGAACATCAGTCTTTTTACAAAACTTTTTGATAGGAAATTGAAGTCAAACTGAGTTATTTATAGCAAACTGGCAAATTTTGGTAGCCTATTCAGTCGTTGAAGAACAATTTCCATACCGACTGAACGAGTACCGCAAGCATTTGTGCATAGATAATGAAACAATTTCCATCTTATCATGACACTATTATATTTCGGTATCTTTTTCTTCACTCATATTGAAAGCAATACTGTCTTATCAATGTTTATTGATAGTTGATTATATCTTCCCCACAAAATTAACATAGCACTGGGTCAAAATGTATTATTTAAACATATATCAACAAGTGCACCGCCAAGTGGGTGCAGACCCCTCATCTATTTTTCTTTTTAAAGGTGAAGGGACCTATCTCAATACTTCAATCAAAAAGGAGGGAGGGGTGGGAAGAAGAGGGGTGTAATGTTTGGGTCTGGTCATTTATAACAATATCTTTCAAAAATGAAAAAATAATGAGTGGGGGATTATTGGGTGGAGCATGGGGGATGGTTTGGGTGGAGTCTATTGTGGTATGTCAGGTAAGTGTTGTTTTGTCAAAGTATGAATCAAATCTGATCATAAATAAATAAATTATGGCAATTTTAGCAAAATTTAATACCCTCATAATAGTAAGAAAGTATTTGAGGTTTGAAAGCAATACCTTGATACTTTAGAAGTAAAATGGATCTAAACACAAAAATTTAACCAAATATTCAAAGTTACTAAGTCAAAAAAGGGGCCATAATTCTGTCAAAATGCCAGTCAGAGTTACATAACTTTGCCTGCACAGTCCCCTTATGACAGTTAGTAAGTGTTGCAAGTATGAAAGCAATAGCTTTGATACTTTAGGAATAAAGTGGACGTAAACACAAAACTTAACCAAAATTTCAATTTTCTAAGTATAAAAAAGGCACATAATTCTGTCAAATACCAGCCAGAGTTATCTTACTTTGCCTGCCCAGTCCCCTCATGATAGTTAGTAAGTGTGCCATGTTTTAATGCAATAGCTTTGATACTTTATGAGAAAAGTGGACCTAAACACAAAACTTTACCGGACACCGACGCAGATGCTCAGTTGATGACAATAGATCTTTTTTTTTTTTAAATAGATTAGCTAAAAACAATAATATCGAAAATGATCAAAACAAAACTGTTTTCTGTTGAGTTCAAGTGAATATGGATACATTATTTCTGATTGTCAGGAATTTTCTCAATCACAGCATTTTACTTATTGTAATAAAACAATAATGAAATGGAATTTATATTCATATTAAAGAGGCCTTTTCACAGATTTTGGCATGTTTTGAAGTTTGTCATTAAATGCTTTATATTGATAAAATAATGTAAACATAGGATACAAAAAGCTCCAGTAAAAAGTCAAGAATAAAATTAAACAAGAGCTGTCACCATAGGATGACTTATGCCCCCTATAAACGCTTGATAGAAGTTATGAGCTTTTTTTGAAACCTAAACGCAGATTTCGAAACCTAAACGCGGACCCTAAGTTCAAGGTCAATGTCACAGGGGTGAAAATGTTTGTGCGTATGGAAAGGCCTCATCCATATACACATGCATTCCAAATATGAAGGTTATATCTCAAGGGACATAGAAGTTATGAGCATTTTTCGAAACTTAAACGCAGATTTCAAAACCTAAACGCCGACCCTAAGTTCAATGTTTAGGTCACAGGGGTGAAATTTTTTGCGCGCATGGAAAGGCCTTGTCCATATACACATGTATACAAAATATGAAGGTAATATCTCAAGGGACATATAAGTTATGAGCATTTTTTGAAACCTAAACACAAAGTGTGACGGAAAGACAGACAGACAGACGGACAGACAGACAGACAGAAAGGGGGCATAAAAAAGAAAAAAATGGTAACCCTCAGCAGGACTCGAACCACTGACCACTGGAGTCCTGGAGTAAAAAGCCTACCACTTAGACCACTCGGCCATTCTTCCGAATGCAATGCCAGATGTAGTTTATACTTTATATAAGCAATCCTCGTAGTTTCACAAAATCAAACAACAACAACAGAGCTCTCCAAATTATTAATTCGTTTCGCGTTTCAACGCTTTATAATTTTCGTCAAAATATGCACATAATGGCTATTTTAGAGCATGGTAAATGTTCAGTATTACTGTTTCCTCACAAATATCATAACTAAAACGAAAATTTGCGAATCTGACACAACTTTTTGCAATTTTGTCAATTTACCCAAAAGTGGAAAGGCCCCTTTAAAATAAAACATTTTTGTCACTAGTGCTTTGATGCTACACAGGTTTTTTTGGCCCGATTTTAAAGCCGAAATTCGGCTATGTTCCAAATCCCAAAAAGTATACTTTTTTCCCAAAATGTAGCAAAAAATTCCCAATTTCCAAAAAAAATAAATAATAATAATTTTTTTTTTTTTTAGAAAGTGTCTAATGCGTATTTTATCTGAATTTTAATTCAATTATTGGAATAAAAAGGCTAATGAATATATTTTCCAATTTCATAAAAATGCCGATAAAATTCCCAATTCCAAAGCCATGGGCTATCTTCCCAAAAAGTGGGAAAAAAACCCTGCTACAAACCAAATAAGAAAGCTCTCAGTCTTGATATTTCCAAAAGCATTTTTGAAATCATTTTGCTTTTTTGAAGTCATTTTGATATTTGGGAATATATTAAAATCAACATATTTCATGCAAATTAAGTATACATTTTAAAATTCTCCGTTGAAGATGAAAAATACGACATCATATACCCAATATGATTTTTTGGGGCAATAAAGTTGTTTTTTTAGCACTTGAAATCTATTGTTTACTCTGTTAATATATGCATATGCAGCTAAACATATTGATTATTAACATCTTTGAAAGACGGTAAACAGAGGATTGTTCCTGTGAAATTTGCAAAAATCTGCCAAGGCATAATGAAGTAGTATACATGGAAATATGAACTGGCAATCACACAGGTTTAGGATGAGCAATTGTGTTCAATAGATCTAATAACAGGACATACAGACTACTATAGATCATTTATAACTTATAACCTTCTGTAATTGATATATCCAGAACATGCCACAATGGATAACAAATCTAGACCTGAAACAAAGAATTCGTTGAGGGGGTTTTAACTTGTCAAGCTATTAGTATAGAGTTACTGCCTTCTTTTAAAATTTCGTTCTTGTTAAGTGGACCACAGAAACTCTTCGTTGAGGGGGTATTCACTTGTCAAGCTATTGGTATATTATTACTGCAAGGTTTTAAAACTTCATTCTTGTCAAGTGGACCACAGAATGTTTTAAGCCTATTATTATCTTTTAAATTTGTTGACATTGTTTTAGGACTATGAGGATCAAAAAAAATCTGGCTTCTTAATGACGAGTATACATTAGCTGCTATACATGTATCACCTATTATAAAAATGGCAAAAATATGTTTTTCAAATGATGCATTTAAAAACAAGTGCTGTTAAATAGTATTAAAGGGATCTTTTCACGCTTTGGTAAATTGACAAAATTGAAAAAAGTTGTTTCAGATTCGCACATTTTCGTTGTAGTTATGATATTTGTGAGGAAACAGTAATACTGAACATTTACCATGGTCTAATATAGCCATTATATGCATCTTTTGACGATTTTAAAACCTAAAAATTATAAAGCGTTGCAACGCGAAACGATTGAATAATTTGGAGAGTTCTGTTTTTGTCGTTAAATTTTGTGAAACTACGAATATTGCTTATTTAAGGTATAAAATACATCAAGTATGTGTACACGGCGGAATAGCTCAGTAGGTTAAAGCGTTTTTACTTCAGGACTCTTGCAGGACTCCAGGGGTCACTGGTTCGAAACCTGCTCCGGGCAATGTTCTTTTCCTTTTTTAAATTTTATTCTTGATTTTTTACTGGAGCTTTTACGATCCAATGTTTACATTTATCAATATAAAGCATTTAATGAATAAGTTAAAAAATGCCAAAATCTGTGAAAAGGCCCCTTTAATAGTAGTGGTAGTACAAGGTTTGTTTGGCTCTTAATACATTTTTAAGAAGCTTACCAAAAGAATCCATCTGACAACCTGCCAAAACTTGCATGACTAAAATTAAATTAACCAGACCAATAAAATCTTAGGTATCTATTAATGTAAATAAAAGTGATTTTATCTCTTTAAAGCATAGGCATTGTTTGTTGTTGTGAACATCATTTAACAAAAAATCTAAAAATTACAAAACAATTTTTTGAATTATCATGTGCTTGTCTATTTATGAATCTCAAAAAGAGGTGTCATCAGCGATTAACAGCCGTGATATCTGGCAAACGCCAGTGAAATGCCCTATTAAGACTGCTTGTTTATTGTAATAAGCATGTACACCAGTTGGTATTTGATAAGGGTCTTAATTTGCAGGGGTCCACTTCTTATAAGCGTAAACAATTAACAGCTAATTACTATGATATGTGTCAAACTGATGTGATGCTGTTCATTGATACTTTCTTTAAATAAACGCTCTACATCGGACATGAACATATTCTGTTTATGTGTCAACTATTGAAACCAAACAGTCATTGATTTCTATTGATTTCTTCTGTACAATGTTTTTTTTATTTAAAAAAAAATGTCTATGTGTGAGGAAATACAAATGCTTTCTGTAAAAAACATGTTCAACAAAATATTCAAAATATGTAGTTTTTACTCAATTTAAAAAGATGTTTGGAGATGCATTTCTAGTTTTGATTTTCATTTTAATTTGAACTGCAGTGCCAGGGCTTAACACTGACCATTTTTTCAACTAGCCAATGCGGGCTAGTAAATGCAGAACCTAACTAGCCCTGACCAATCTTTCATGTGCCCTGACCCATATATTATCAAAACCTTTATATTTATCATTCAACTTGTATTTTCTTGTGCGTGGAGATGCGCAATTGTGATTAAATCATTATTATTAGCTTGCCTTACTAATGCTAATAAATTCAATATTCATCTACTTAAGACATCTATTTGTAATCTTCACGCCATTTCGGGAGAAATTTCCTTGTTTTTTCCCTCATACTTTCTATTACTTTCCTCCTTCCCTTTTCTTTTCTTATCCGAGGAACACCCATCCCCACCCGTAAAGCCAAACTTAAACAAGATCATGAATGTTAAAACCTTTTTTCACATAGATTGCCGCGGTTGCCGTCTGACGACAAATGGTAAGTGAATCTTAGCTGTCGCAAAATAACGTGTTTCGGTAGTCGTAACAATTGTACAGGGTTAACTCTCTTCTAAAAGCCGGGATAAACCCTTAATATTAGTTTTGCTAATTGAATTGCGTAAAAAAGATTGTCAAAACACTTCTAATCGATCAAACAAATTAAAATTATTTAAAATTGGTAAATAACTATGATTTCATAGTAACTTTGTGTTAATGTCGAGTTTTATACCTTCATTGATCCCTGACGATCCTGGGCGATCCCGGCTTTTAGTTTAAAACATATTTTTATCGAGAAAACACGTCGCTTCGAGAAAACCAATCAAAAACTGTATCTAGCAGAATTCTGTTTAAAAATAGGTACTGACATGTTTAACCAGGAAAACCGCCGGGGATTGTTTGAATTATCGGCCTCTTTTTGATTGCAATTAGGGGGTTCCAAATATATTTCGAGATACTATCCCTTTGTTGTCTCCAACTTCACTCTGGGATTTAATTGTCCTCTGATCCTACTGTATTAAGATTTCTGCATCTTTGAAAAGCTTATTTAAAACACAGTTTATTGATATAGAACACATAATCCCGCCCAAAATACACACGACTGGTCGGGCATATTCCTGGGACATCGGCTAGCCCTGAGTGCAAATACAAATAATGTTCTTTGTATATTAAAATTGAATTTGTACATGTATATTTATAAAAGAAGTATATGAGACCTGACACGGAAAAGACCTAAACTATTCTGAAAATACCAGTTCAGACGAACGAAAGTTCATGAAAGTAAATGAAACATAAATAGTTCCTATTAAAGGTTTCACTATACCCATTAAGGAAATCTGCTTCACCGCTGGTGGCAAAGTTTGTAAATGAACCTCAACCTTCTTTTCAGCAAAGATATCAATTCAATAAATACTCTGAACAAGTTTCACGAAGATTGGACCAAAAATGTGACTGCTAGAGTGTTAACTAGCTTTTTCTTTCATTTAGAAAAGTGACCTAGTTTTGACCTCATGTGACCCAGTTTGGAATTTGGCCATGGTATAATTGGGTAAATGTTTTGAACAATGTAAATGTTGATGAAGGACAAAAGGGCATTTTGTGCTCTGGTGAGCTGAATACAAAGATTACACATTTTTCATTGAACTAATCAGGGCCCTCAATCCATTTTAGGGGAAGCGGGTCGCTACCCATAGCAGGGGGAATTTTCACGGTGTTTCCCATTTTGGGGAATTTTTTACTTACTCTCGAATTATTACATTTGTACATGTTTGCACTATATTCATTGCTTTTTTCATATTTAAGTATGTTTGACAAGATTAAATTAAAATAGAATTGAGGTATAATCATGAGACACATCTATCTATTAAAAAAAAAAACATAGGAAAAAATTGTCACAAAACCATGTTTTCATTGTGAAAAAAAAATCTGATAAAGGGAGAAAATTCAAACTGAACTTTTGAAATGAACAAACAAAATTAACCCCCTTTGTAAGTTTGTTTTTTAAAAAAATCTATTTTTAGTCGTGGCGACCTTGACATTGGAGATATTGACGTGATTCTTTCGTGCGACACACCGTCCCATGATGGTGAACAAATGTGCCAAATGATTTTAAAATCTCACAATGAATGACATAGTTATGGCCAGGACAAGCTCATTTATGGCCATTTTTGACCTTTGAACTCAAAGTGTGACCTTGACCTTGGAGATATCGACGTAATTATTTCGCGCGACACACCGTCCAATGATGGTGAACAAATGTGCCAAATGATTTTAAAATCTGACAATGAACGACATACATGTAGTTATGGCCCGGACAAGCTTGTTCCGCCCGCCCGCCAGCCAGCCAGCCAGCCAGCCAGCCAGCCCGCCCGCATTCGCCAATCTAATAACCAGTTTTTTCCTTCGGAAAACCTGGTTAAAAATTTAAGGGAGAATTTTTCCCCCAAAAAGGGGAAAAAAGTATACTTTTCAGGTGGGGGAATGCCGCCGAATTTCGACATTGAATTTGACAGATTGAGGGCCCTGCTAATTGGAAAGATTTGATGTTATAATTTGTATTAACCTGGTATATGGATGGAAATACATGTAACAGGACAATTGGTAAAATCGGTAAATATTCACAGTGGTCATAATTGGCGCAAGGGCAGGAGCACAAAAAGCATGGAAATTAGACCTCTTCCCAAATAAGTAATTCAACAGTATTCAAAACGCAAGTAATGTGGTTTTCTAAGTAGGAAAAATTAGAGACATTCTTTTAAAACACCATAATTGTTACATTCTTTTAAAACACCATAATTGTTTGAAAACAAGCAAATTCATTGAATTGATATCTCCCGCAAAAAAAAGTTTGTTTATGGATGGGTTCAAATCCCTTGGTATATGGAATAATCCAAAAGATATATATTTCAGTGCAGGGTAATTGTTTTTATGCATTGCAATTCTCCTCATTGATATCTATACACCCATGCAGTTTAATATTGCAATATTGTAGTGTATCTGCGATATACCCCTTTAAAGCTACACAATACAAAAACAACAAAGAGCAAGGTTATGGTTCTTGTGCATGGCATTTCTCATCTGACATTATTTTCAATACGCCAGTAAAGTTTTATGTTGAAGTCTTGTATTGTATCTGAGATATAGATGGGTTTTTTTAACAAAGGGATATAACTCTTATTTAAGAAAGAGTACATGTAGGGTTATGGCTCATGTGCATGGCAATTCTCCTCATTTATATCTACATGTATACACACATGAAGTGACATGTTGATATCTTATATAGTTTCTGAGAAAAAGCCTTGAAAAGTTTTGTGACAGACAGACTGAAGGAATGACAGACTTACGGACGGACAGATGGACAGACAAAGCCAATTCTATAGTTAAATAGTTTATATTTAAAGCAAGAGAAGATGTTATATTGTCTACTACTACTTAACATGTAATATATTGAGACTGAATGTAGGCTGGGAATGTTCTTATATTCATAATAGTTTTCACAATTAAAACCATTATTTTTCCTAATACCCGTGACTTATTTTCAGTTCTTTTGATCAATGTAATAATTTATAAATCTTATAAGAAGGTTAAAAGACCTTACACATGAAATAAAATTAAGTTTGAATCACAATAACAGGGATGTAACTTATGACAAACCTAATAATTCATCCTTCTGTCTATCATGACTACCCTCAGTACAAGGAGCTAACTACTCACATATATAGTTGACTTTTGTTATAGAATACTTATCTAAAATAGTATCTTAACATTTGGCATGCAACCATGTAAAAAGAACGCATGTCAAAGTATCTTAACCCATTTCATTGTGGTCATTACAACTTACATGATACAACTCATAGGCACAATCATTAGTTTAACATTTTTAATTTGTTGTACCAAGATTGCATTAATAAATGTACAGTTAAATTGTTCAGTCTTGCACCTTATTGCCTGAGTTTTAAGAAAATAAGATATATATTTGTGTGTATTGATAGACCCATGCATAAAGAGTTGGGTTTGTAACATTTTGGCTGTAAAACATTTAGGCCTTGATTTAGTATGCAAATTTCATGCAAGTCAACATGTCACACACATTGCTGCCAATTTATAAAAAAAAATGTATATAAAATAGTTTTGCTTCATATTTCTTTGAAAGGTATGGCATTTGACATTACCGTGTTTATATGTTACCCACTTCCATTGCACAGATTGTATTGTACACTTGTTATATCCAGATTCTGAATAAAAAGCAACACAAGCACGGCATACATGTATTATGAAATGTAACATTTTAATAAAGTGCACCTTTTTATATTATATACCCTGTTTTGGATTTCCTCTAACAAAGGAGACCTTATTTTAAGGTCAACAGTTTAGATTTTGTCATGACCAGTCAACTTACTACATCAGTTAAAGGGAAACAACTCAAAATACAATAGTTTACCAAAGTTCAATCTCAAGTGAAACAAACATTTCGCATATTGAGACCAAGTCTTGTCATCAACTGATTTTGATAAGTGCATATATTTATGAAACTTGTAATAATTGTTAGCTAACCGTTGGCACTAACAACTGAAAACATGCATTTGAAATCATAGAATATCAGAGATTTAAATTGTATGGATTAACTCACTGAACATTGCTTGATTTCAACATACTTCAAAACTATGCTTCACTTGGTGGGATTATGGCCTCTATTCTTTACAATTACAATTCAATACAATGAAACATTGTCTTTAATGCAATATGTTTATAAAACTACAAAAACTAAACTGCAAAAGAACAGTAATTAGTATATTCCATACTGTTTGGAAATAACACACATGTACAGCTTTTGGTTTCAACATCTAAGGTTTGGTTTAAAAACTAAAACTATTACCAATTAATGACAGAAACAAAACACTTGACAACAGACTTTGACTGATAACAAAAGTTCAATCATGAGCAGAACGGTTTACCATAAAATCTCAAACAGCATGCAACTGAGGGAGTTACTGTTGTTGATACCTATGTAATCTTACTTTTTAAAGATTCTAGGTAGCAATCCTCAATCTCAGCCACAATCACCGCCAGTTAAACAGGTGGGAGGTAAGTAAAAATCCAGTGTCTGGTTTCAATTCCATTACTGATGCTCCTAAGAACACTTTTCCAACCAGAGAAACTTCCACCTAGACAGGAGTGAATTCAGTACAGGTTCAGTGCCTGACTCAAGTTCCATTTTCTTGCTACTCACAGAACATAGTTCCTTGTCTAACCTATCTGTCTTCTGTACATCAACTGAAACACACCACAGAAACAAAAATGACTGAGCTAATTGAATTTTTTTTGTGTAAGTATAATAATTGTAAAGAAATATTTGTTTGTTCCACGAGTACTAAGTAGACCACCTGAGGGGGAAAAAGCCTTTTCCTATAAGATAAAGCAGATTTTGTCAAGAAGTAGCATGTATTTAATTAAATGCCATATTAATAACCTCACATAACTTCAGAATAATAAACCATGATATCAAAAAATGTTTATTCTTTTGTGTTGGCTTGCTATTTTAAATGTTATTATTACCTGGTTAAAAAAGACAATTATCAGACCAACAGACAGGGCAAAAACAATATGTCCCCCACTATAATGGTGGCGGACATAAAAACTGACACAAGGACCCACACATTATAAATAACAAAACTATTGCCAAGCAATATATGTCCCCTACCAGCCCTACAATGTCAGAAATATTAATTTTTTGTATATTTGTTGCCATAGCAACCATAATTTTTAATGTAGGAAGAAAATGAAATTACCAGCATAAAGTCTATATTGCAATCTATCCATCTTTCAAGTTTCATAGAAAAAATATGAAGAACTTTTAAAGTTATTGCAGGATTCACCATGTTTAGCAAAATTTCTATTTTCAGCAATATTGCTAGTCTATTTGTTGTTCTTGATGTAGGAACACAATGAAATGAGGTACATAATCTCCATATTGCCATCTGTCCATGTTTCAAGTTTCTTGAAGAAATATGAAGACTTTTTAAGTTATCGCAGGGTCCAGAAAAGTGTGACAGACCGACAGAAACCGGAAGGGGACAATAAAGAGTACTTAAATTATATGTAGTTATACTAAAACAAATGTACCGCCAGTGCTGTTTGGTATATGTAATATAGAGAGTCTGGTAGACTGCAATATTTTGTGCATTAAATCTCGAGTGCATAAATCCGTAAAGACGGAAGCCATCTTGGTTTTTAGTTTCATTTTTTTTTTTAATTTATAGAAAGTAAGGAATATAGAAAGTACACTGCATTACTCAACCAAGACCTTGTGAAAATAAATCATTCTACATATTATCTTATTAGGTAAATATAGTTTGGAAATATTACACGACCTATATTATTTCAATTGCCGCCAAAAATATGCAGTCAATTGAAAACCAAAATGGCTTATCAGTCCTGTTTAAACACACATGTCGATCTAAAAAGTGATCTCAAACAACATATATGGGAATCTAGTTAAATCTATGGGATAAACAAATAAGGCAGAATATTCAAATTTGAAGCAAGAAATATCGGAGATAATTGTCAACATAGCTCTCTCAAAGGAAGATTTATATATGGGGTTATGGAAAGACTGTGCATGACATACAATGTTATATCAAAGACATATATTTTAATGCTTTTATTCCTGTGGTAAAGTGGTAAACGCTTAATAACTTACAAATGTCTTGTGGGAATTTAGGCTGTGATTGAAAAACTGAATACATCACAAATGTTGTTCAGTATGTTCTATAACATGAACTCGTTCTCCGAATACATAACGCATATTGTTCAATATGTCCTAACATGAATATGTTCTCTGATTAAATCACAAATATTGTTCAATATGTCCTAACATGAATATGTTCTCTAGATTGTCTGTGCAAACCAATATTATGATACCAGATCATGTTACCTCGACCTTAAACTTTATATGTTTATTACTTTCATCCAAAGAAATCACTGAACCTTGTGACATTGACCTTTGACCGTTGCTCCAAAACATTAACAGGTGCATTAAGTTTTTCACAAATAAACATCAAACCAATTTGCAAGATTGTACACCAATTCATTCACTAGATATCAAGCAGAACGAAATAGTCTACATACGACCAACCCAAGGTGGGCATGTGCACAGCATTATACAAGCCAATTATTTGAAAGCATACTTTAAAGCTTGATTGGTCATTGTCAGCATCGGGTACTGCTTAAATGTACCCAGGATACTCCCAAGTATACTTAAATGTACCCTGGGTATGAAAAATATACTGAAACGTACCCGGAAATTATAACGCTAAATTGGTTGTTATCGCCTTTTATTCAAATTAATAACCCAAACCAAAATGATTGCATGCTAGCTTAATTTTAATTTGTACAAGCTTGCTAGTATTTTAATACAAAATTCTGCAAGCTTGTGCAAGCTTTTAGTAACTGATGGACTTTCAAAGTACAAAAATATGAAAAAGTTAACAAAAAGCATTATTTCAAGGAAGCTAATTTCTTTCCCAGCATATTGGGATTCAAATTTATGGCACAGAATCTTAATTACCAGGTAAACATTTTTTTAGGCCTAACTGTTTAACATAACATAAATTTTGACCTTTCAAGACCTTCTCAGAAGCCAATCAAATTTAAAACAAGGGCTGTTTGTAAAACATGTATGCCCCCAATATGGGCTGACCATTGTAGTGGCAGCCATTGTGTGAATACGTTTTTTGTCACTGTGACCTTGACCTTTGACCTAGTGACCTGAAAATCAATAGGGGTTATCTGCGAGTTATGATAAATTTACCTATGAAGTGTCATGATCCTAGGCAAAAGCGTTCTTGAGTTATCATCCGGAAACAATTTTACTGTTCGGGTCACTGTGACCTTGACCTTTGACCTAGTGACCTGAAAATCAATATGGGTCATATGCGAGTCATGATCAATGTACCTATGAAGTTTCATGATCCTAGGCGTATGCCTTCTTGAGTTTTCATCCGGAAACCATTTAACTATTTCGGGTCACTGTGACCTTGACCTTTGAGCTAGTGACCTCAAAATCAATAGGGGTCATCTGCGAGTCATGATCAATCTACCCATGAAGTTTCATGATCCTAGGCAAAAGCGTTCTTGAGTTATCCGAAAACCATTTTACTATTTCGGGTCACCATGACCTTGACCTTTGACCTAGTGACCTGAAAATCAATAGGGGTCATCTGCAAGTCATGATCAATCATCTATCAAGTTTCATGATCCTAGGAGTATGCGTTCTTGAGTTATCATCCGAAAATCATTTTACTATTTGGGTCACCGTGACCTTGACCTTTGACTTAGTGACCTCAAAATCAATAGGGGTCATCTGCGAGTCATGATCAATCTACCTATGAAGTTTCATGATTCTAGGCGTATGCGTTCTAAAGTTATCATCCGAAAACCATTTTACTATTTTGGGTCACTGTGACCTTGACCTTTGACCTAGTGACCTCAAAATCGATAGGGGTCATCTGCGAATCATGATCTATCTAACGACGAAGTTTCATGATCCTAGGCGTATGCCTTCTTGAGTTATCATCCGGAAACCATTTTACTATTTCGGGTCACCCTGACCTTGACCTTTGACCTAGTGACCTCAAAATCAATAGGGGTCATCTGGGAGTCATGATCAATCTACCTATGAAGTTTCATGATCCTGGGCGTATGTGTTCTTGAGTTATCATCCGGAAACCATTTTACTATTTCGGGTCACCGTGACCTTGACCTTTGACCTAGTGACCTGAAAATCAATAGGGGTCATCTGCCAGTCATGATCAATCTACCTATCAAGTTTCATGATCCTAGGCCTAAGCGTTCTTTAATTATCATCCGGAAACCATTTTACTATTTCGGGTCACTGTGACCTTGACCTTTGACCTAGTGACCTCAAAATCAATAAGGGTCATCTGCGAGTCCTGATCAATCTACCTATCAAGTTTCATGATCCTAGGCCTAAGCGTTCTTGAGTTATCATCCGGAAACCATTTTACTATTTCGGGTCACTGTGACCTTGACCTTTGACCTAGTGACCTCAAAATCAATACGGGTCATCTGCGAGTCATGATCAATGTACCTATGAAAATTCATGATCCTAGGCCCAAGCGTTCTTGAGTTATCGTCTGACAACCACCTGGTGGACGGACCGACCGACAGACAGACCGACATGAGCAAAGCAATATACCCCCTCTTCTTCAAAGGGGGGCATAAAAATTAATTTATGTGAACAAAGTTTACTTTAAAACTCCGGAAATATTTTGGTCAGCTGTTTTAAATTATTTATATATTAATCAACAATTGATCTCTTTTCTAAAATATAATATATACTAAAGGAAAATTAATATATCATATGGTTCATAAATAGTTTCATATAACGGGTGAAACATTTTATTTGCGTCGCACTCTGAGAAAACTAGGTTTAACCCTTTCAGCGCTGGAACCGAATTTTAAAGGCCTTTGCAAACAGTTTGGATCCAGATGAGATGCCACAAAACGTGGCGTCTCATTAGGATCCAAACTGTTTGATATTCTGATAGTATTCTTTGAAAAAAAATTCGAAGAAAATGCTAATTTTTGAAATTTAGCAGACAACATTTTAGCAGACTACAAATTTCCCAGCATGCAAAGGTTTAATGCCCGGGCATAAAGTGTCGTCCCAGATTGGTCTGTGCAGTCCCCATAAGGCTAATCAGGGACGACACTTTCTGCCTAGACTGGGTTTTGTCAAGTAGAGACTTCCTCTAAACAAACAAAAAGCAACAAAACAAACAAAAATGAATGGCGCCCCATTTTCCCAGAGCCAGACTCAGGGTGATCATTAAGAGAGAGATTTAAGGTCACAAAAAGCTTGTAGACATAATAAATCCTGACAACAAGCACTTGTACATAATTTATCTTTTTTTTCTGTGTTTTTTCTATAAGAGCATTGTCCTTCATCTAAAGAGATTTATCTAATGTGAAAATACAACACCCAAGGTCATGTGATGAAGGGAAGGCTGAAGGTCAATAGTAGGTAACTATAGCGGGTCTCTGTTTATCCGATTTCATGTAAATAATAATTCATCATTTATCATAACTAGCCAGAGAACTGAGTATTTATAACTTAATGATTATCTAGTGATATGGGAGATGACTGCATTCACAGTAACAACTGATCTAAAGTCATCTCCATTGACAATGCATAATGAGATTATTTACTCAGGTACCCTGTACACTTTTGGTTGCATGTGACCCATTCATTACTTGTCAAACAGAATGATGGGAAAATTGCTTTAGCCAGCATTTAAACACTGACAGGCACTACTAAAATAAAAGGAAAACCAGCCGGCTCCCAAGAAACAAATTATACATCATATTGCTGGCTCCAGATTTTTATTTTCTTAGAAAACTGCAATATGTTGACATAATTATCAATGCTGAAATAATATTAAAGATATACAAGTGAAATAATAATAAAGATATACAAGTAAAATAATGCCCAGTATATTTATAAAAAAAAATTACATTACATGTATCAAATTTTTTCAGAACCAACTCTTTGAATGGCAGTAAAAGCAGACAAATACATTGACATGGTACTACCCCAAAAGCCTTGTGTTGAATGCCACAATTCCATCTGAAATGTCCAACAAGCAGGACAGTGCCCTGCCATCTAATGCCAGCCTCATGCGGTTAGACATCAACTATATTATGAGCCACTGAGTATTATGAGACACTGAGTAAACAAATGTCACACCATTACAATTAATAATGTATCACATCAATATTTGTAATTGGTCAAGTGCATTTTACATAATAACGAAATGAATTAAAATGTGAAATTGATTTTTTGTACCTTTTTTAATGAATAAAATGTATGGTAAAAATTAGTGAGATACGTTCATTGATTGTTGAAAAGTTAAAAAGTTCACATGTAACAAGAATATCGGTGAATCTGACGGATGCCCCCCCCCCCCCCCCCCCCCCAAATGCATCCATTGATTGTTGAAAAGTTCACATGTAACATGAATATCGGTGAATCTGACGGATGCCCCCACCCCAAATGCAATGTTGATTGTATTTTAAAGCTCAAAGAGCTAGAACTGTGTTCACAGACACAGATGCCCATAACAATGTAATTGTCGCACCAATCCACGATTTATTCTACAGCGGACAAAATGACAAACGGGCAAAACTTAAGCTTCAATTAAAATTCCTTCCACAATGATCATCTACACATTCAGCAAAATCTGCCACACTATTAGAGGTGTCGAACGCACACAATGTCGGGACTATATATTCTATTGTGGGAAAACAGACAAAATGCCATAATTCTGAAAAAACTCTCTGCTGCCCGTAAATTTCTTTCTGAAAGATCTTCTTCACATTAAGGTCATTTTCTGTGAAAATTGATGCAATGTGGACCCAATTTTTAAATTGAAGTGAAAACACAAACTTCTAGGGTATATATATATATATATATATATATATATATATATATATATATATATATATATATATATATATATATATATATATATATATTCAAACGTGGAAAACAGAGGTAGGGCCATAATTTTGCCAAAACTAATTGCAGGCAAATTCATTTCTATACCATCATCTATACCCCTGAAAGTTTTAGAGATATCTACCACGTTGTTAAAGAGTAGTAAAAAACACATGCTCCAGTATGAACATTCAAACATACAAACGCATAGACATACAAGTGTAATTGTTAACCCATTTATGCCTAGCCTCTAGAAAAAGGGCCTTGGTAAACAGTGTAGACCCAGATGAGACGCCACATGATGCGGGGTCTCATCTGGGTCTGCGATGTTTGCTTAAAAGAATTTATGTAAGAACAAGGGCTGTTTGTAAAACATGCATGCCCCCCCCCCCCCCCCAGAGGTTTTTTTTAGAAAAAGGGGAAGACGCTGGACGCTGGGTAAAAGGGGAAAATCGAACCGAAAGAGACATATTTGGGGAAAAAATAAAAACTGTTCATTTCAATGTCTATAACTCACCTACAGACTTTAGGTGTTTTTTTATAGAAAAAGTGGCATGTCTCTGACCTTTTTGTTCTTAAACACATGAACAATTATGATATTAAAGTCAGAGTCCTCAATAAAGTTGTAGGGGTAGATCTAATAATGGGAAATGTTTTCAACTGGGGCCGGGGAACGATGTCAATATTGTGATTTCATTTTCATGATGAATGGGTTGACCATCTAGATCTGCTACAGTATTGGAAGGAAAAGGTGCGGCAGCTGCCGATTGTCTACTTTCACTTTCACAATAATCCGACAGTATTAATCGATGTTGATTACATGTACCTCCAAATCCTGCTGGGTTTCAACCGTTTTTGATGATTCATTCTTAAAAAATGCGTCAACGCAATTAATATTTTCCAAGTCCGAACGTTTCATTTTGTTCGTGTATATATTCGCCATTTGTGAGACTTTTTCTGTTTTAACGTTTATATCTTTGCTTTCACATATCCCGGATGAAAATTCGACTGGTTTCCGGTAATCAATTGACGAAACACCCTTCTCGCGCAAGACCGGAACCCAGTAAAATAGTCACATGATTAATACGATTAGTTGCCCGGTTTCCATGACGTAATTTAAGAGCTATATATAGAATCACTGGGATTCCCAGATTTGAGTGTTCGTCAGGAGAGAGAAAGAGAGAGCGAGATCGTTGTACATGGTACAAATTGGATAAGTGTCGACTTCCCAAAAGAAAAAAAAAACATTTCTTTGAGGGTAAAATATTAAACTTTGCTGAAAAATGATATTTTTGAAGGGGAAATGGTATTTTTAGGGGAAAAATTCTGGTAGGGGAAGACGCCAATATCGGCGTCACTTTCTTGGTAAAAAAAAACCCTGCCCCCTATATGGGCTATAAGTTTATAAGTTGTAATAGCAGATGCCCCCCTATATGGGCTATAAGGTGGTGGTGGTGGTGGTGGTGGTGGTGGTGGTGGTGGTGGTGGTGGAGGAGGAGGAGGAGGAGGAGGAGGAGGAGGAGGAGGAGGAGGAGGAGGAGGAGGAGGAGGAGGAGCAGTAGCAGTAGCAGTAGCATTACAATACCAATACTTAAGAATGATCAAATGGGAAAAGGTAACCTAGCACTGGCAGTAAATATGGGGCTCATTTACAGGTCAGATTTGGAATCTCTGCTGTAAAATGAGATTTTAAATGAACTAAAGGGAGGCAAATGCTGTAATAAAAAGAACATGCATAAACGGTAGATGTTTCCCTTGTTTGAACCATGCTAAATCCTTAAAATGCCTATTTCCAGTAACTGTGACCTTCACCTGTGACCTTGACCTAGTGACCTCAAAATCAATAGGGGTCATCTGCGAGTCATGATCAATATACCTATGAAGTTTCATGATCCTAGCCCCAAGCGTTCTTGAGTTATCATCCGGAAACCACCTGGTGGACGGACGGACTGACCGACCGACCTACCGACCGACATGAGCAAAGCAATATACCCCCTCTTCTTCGAAGGGGGGGCATAATAATTACACAAAGCATATATTTTATCGACACAATGCATTAAAAGCGCAAAGGGTTGTGAATCAGTGATGCGTAAATGATCCCCGTCATGTCATTAACAAATTTTTATTTAGTGTTTGTTTGGCAGCTTCTTGGCCTTATTATATTAATCACACTTATCGGTCTTTACAGTGTACTTCATCACGATATATTCTTTCTAAAAGACAACAACCTACACATACAATGTCAGTGCATACCTCCATCCAAACTTAAGTTAAGTTATTGGGCGAAAACTATTTTGAAATATTAAGTTACTGTGACCTTGATCTAAACTTGACTTGCCCCTTTCATTGTTCATGCTTTGTTTAAATTTCTTACTTGGGTTCAATTAATTGATGGTTTTGATTTGGTGTTTCTCAGCGTTATCACTTGAAAAGGATATACAGTTTGGGAGGATTTATAATTGTTTGACACAAGCCGAGGATTAATGTTTGTATTCTGTTAGCAGCAAATACCAAGTAAAATGGCATAATGATCATAGCTTAATCATATATTCTTAAACAAAAATATTAAGTTTGGAAACAAATACAACTGTTCAAAGTGCTACCTGTACTCTAGGCGGCAAGTTGGTATAAACAACTACTTAAAAACTTGCAACTCTGGCATTTGGATCTTTGCTACTATAAACTTACAGTCAAATCCAAACTAAGCAAATTTTATCAGGAAAGTAGGTAATGTAAAATGGGAAAAAATACAGGACCTCCTTCTTTTTTTTTCAGGACCTACTGGCTGCAGAATATAATAGTAAAATAACTTTGTTTTATTGCTGGGATCAAGGTGTTTATGATATAAAATGATAAATGATTAAAAAGCTATTAATTTCTAGGTCGAACATTAATTTTGTATCTGACGTTAAATAATAATACACGCAATACATGGTACTAGTCTTGTTTAGTTAAAACATATTTTAAAAAAATTTTAAATGCTGAACGCATGTTAAAAGTAAATATAAACTGTTGAACCCATATTAAAGGGGCTTGTTCACACTTTGATAAATTGACAAAATTGAAAAAAAATGTTTCGGATTTGCAAATTTTTACTGTAGTTATGATATTTGCTTATAAAAAAAAATACTAAATTGTTTCCATGCTCTAAAATTTCCATAAAATGCAACTTTTGACGATTTGAAAACCTGAAAATTATAAAGCGTCTCAAACGCGAAATGAGTTATTTTTAGTCAGAAATTGTGAATGGGATCCCAACTAGTATACCAGAATGCAGCCTGCACATGCGCGCTGCGCTTATCCGCTTTTGGTTTACAAACAATGCATCTCATTTCTGTGATCGAAAATATAAAAAAAGAGAAACAAAAGCCGGAGCCAGCGACATCGCTCGAATTTATTCAATCTTGGCGACAAGACTGAGTGTTTGCAGAACCATAGGAGGATCGTTGGAAGAGACAAAGACAGGGTAATGGCTTAAACACAAGAATTGTAAGTCGTATTTTAGAAGCTACGTTTAGTTTTTGGCAAGTGTTGCCTGTTTACAAAGGAATTTTAGCAAAAGTTGGGATAGGTATTTAGTTTTATTGTATGGATATTTTACTCTGCAACGAAACCAGATACGCACTGATAACATAATTTGTTCATTGCGCGTTTTAAAATAAGCCTTTATGCCCCTATGCCAAGATGTTCGTATCAATTTAATGAATTCGTTATAACTTATAAGGAACACTCCAACACGCGTCAAATGAAGCATGAAATTAATGATAAATGATGAATTATGAATGATTAATTGATACGGTATATATCATATTATAAAATATACTGGTATGCAAATGTATATGTTATATTATGTAATCAATTATCATGATATGATAATATGATTATACAGTTTATTCCCTAATTTTAACATCAATTTTGTTGTTTCTTTAAATTGATATGAGATCAATATTATATTCTAAAACAAACCTTCTTTTTAAGGTATTTAGGAAGACGTGCCGGCCAAACTATTGCAAGTTTGACTGTTCAGCATAATGTTAGAACAACAAACTCTTCACCTATGCACGGTCATCAGCCCCCGCCAGGTCCTGGCCTGTCATTTGTGTCACAAGGAAGTACCACACCTGGTCATGTGTCAGGAATTGGAGAGATAACATCTTACTAAGAGTATGCAAACAACCCTGTCTTAGCATATTTTAATTGATAAAATAATATATTTATATTCAATAAGATTCTATGTGCTTTCTAAAGTTCCTTGGTAATATAATTGCTTTATCATTTTTTTTACCAGAAACTTTTTATGTTATGAAAACCAGAGGATATCCGATAGCTGGTTTGTTTTCTGAACCGTTTAGATAACTTGCATGGTGATTGGTCATGAAATTATTTCAATGCCATTCTCCTCCAATCTCTAGTTGTACAGTAATTGTCAGTAAGTGACTCAAGTATGATAACTTCATCATATAATAAGCTCATACTGGTGAATCAAGAAGCCAAGAAAAGTATTGGTAGGTTCATAAGTTAATACTGGTGAATTAAGTAGCCCAGAAAAGTATTGGTAGGTTCATAAGTTAATACTGGTGAATCAAGTAGCCCAGAAAAGTATTGGTAGGTTCATAAGTTAATTCTGGTGAATCAAGTAGCCAAAAAAAGTATTGGTAGGTTCATAAGTTAATACTGGTGAATCAAGTAGCCAAAAAAAGTATTGGTAGGTTCATAAGTTAATACTGGTGAATCAAGTAGCCAAGAAAAGTATTGGTAGGTTCATAAGTTAATACTGGTGAATCAAGTAGCCCAGAAAAGTATTGGTATGTTACCTGATTGGCATGATATGAATAAAATAATGTTTAAAATAGCAAACAAATTTCATACATAGTTTTTATGATAAGTTTTAGTGTACATTTCAAAATTACAAATATGCTTTTATGTTATTTCAGAGTAAATTGAAGGCAGCCAACAATTGGACGGTGGTGCCAGTCAATGAAAAGAAGGGATACACGTACATGCACTGAGTACACAGAGATCATCAAGGAAAAAACCCTTCGATCAAAGTTCCTTTTTGATTCAGCTTATCCAAAGCTGATTGCCCCTACAATTGCCCCTTACATATCCACCTGCGGCTAATGAGGAGCTGCAATATCCAATAGGTCAAGGGCAAGCAACCCGGAAACAATATGAAGATTTACTCATACAAATTGGTACATGGTGTATGTAACTATGTTGTTTTAACTAACTTCAACATACCATTATTATGAATTAAAAAATTGACAAAGCTGAAATCAATGATAACTGACTATGGGTAGGAACATGTTGTGTGAATTTGGCAGCATGGTTTTATAGGATGTATACCATTGAGTATGAAAGAGCATGTGTGACCCTGGCTGTTTTTTCAGTCAGTAGATGACTTTAGTATTTGAAATGATGCTTGAATTTATTTGTGTAATATGAAGGCGTGACAAAATGTTTGACATTATGGTCGACTGTGCTGTCATCATCATGGTGATAAAATGTGATTTTGATAAGTGAACTGCTTATAAACATAGGGCAAAAATACCATTGATAAAATACTGACGAACATAGCATACAAGTGCCCTGAAATGCCATGAGAATATGTATTTGAGTTTTAAGTGTGTAAGGTATTGTGAATTTTGTTAATTGTTTTGTTATAAAACAAGGGCTGTTTGTAAAACATGCATGCCCCCCATATGGGCTCTCAGTTGTACTGACAGCCATTTTGTAAATATGTTTTTGTCACTGTGACCTTGACCTTTGACCTAGTGACCTGAAAATCAATAGGGGTCATCTGCCAGTCTTGATCAATATACCTATCAAGTTTCATGATCCTAGCCATAAGCTTTCTTGAGTTATAATCGGGAAACCATTTTACTATTTCGGGTCACCGTGACCTTGACCTTTGACCTAGTGACCTAAAAATCAATAGGGATCATCTGCCAGTCGTAATCAATGTACCTATCAAGTTTCATGATCCTAGGCATAAGCGTTCTTGAGTTATTATCCGGAAACCATTTTACTATTTCGGGTCACAGTGACCTTGACCTTTGATCTAGTGACCTCAAAATCAATAGGGGTCATCTGCAAGTTATGATCAATGTACCTATCAAGTTTCATGATCCTAGGCATAAGCGTTCTTGAGTTATCATCCGGAAACCATTTTACTATTTCGGGTCACCGTGACCTTGACCTTTGACCTAGTGACCTGAAAATTAATAGAGGTCATCTGCTTGTCATGATCAATCTACCTATTAAGTTTCATGATCCTAGGCATAAGTGTTCTTGAGTTATCATCCAAAAAACATTTTACTATTTCGGGTCACCGTGACCTTTGACCTAGTGATCTCAAAATCAATAGGGGTCATCTGCGAGTCATGATCAATGTACCTATGAAGTAACATGATCCTAGGCCCAAGTGTTCTTGAGTTATCGTCTGACAACCACCTGGTGGACGGACCGACCGACATGAGCAAAGCAATATACCCCCTCTTCTTCGAAGGGGGGCATAAATATAGGATCCAAAGTATTCAATCATAGATCACTCTGATAAAGAAGAATAAGTAAAAACCTTGTCTGGCAAATAACTACATAAACAATGGGCCAAGTTCCAGATTTTTTTGTCACAAGTCAAGACCATTAACAGGAATTGTTGACTCTTATAGGTGTTATGTATCATGATCTGTGTTAAGTTTTTTATGGGAGACCCATGATCAAACATGGTGAATTAATTGTTTTGTTATTACAATAGAGGATCCAAAGTATTTGATCATAGGTCACTCTGAAACAGAAGAATTTGTGATTACCTTGTCTGGCAAATAGCTAAATACACTGGGCTCAGCATTTTCCTGATTTTGTGTCACAAGTAAAGACTATGAAAAGGAATTATTAACTCTTTTAGGTATAAGCTACCATAGTCAATGTTGAGTGCATGCTGCACACCACATTTGTTTATGTTCCATTAACAATGACATCAAAGCACAATGCTATATATAGATTATGTATTGTTTTCCATTGTTTATCAGTCTATAAACAACCATTTATTGTAATAGCCTTACATAAACTGTCATAATGATGATAAAGTGATGTTTATCCATAAATAAAAAATTGGTGGAATTCAGAAATAATTTGATCTGTCAAATGTTAAAAGTTGGAAACATTTATTCAAAATGTTATCAATTATAGTTTTGTTTCATGAATATAGAGTATTATGTTTTGTGTTCATTATGTTATGGATTTTGTTGTTTTGGTTTAAAATGTTTTAATAAATAACAAGAAGAAATAAGAAGCTAGTTGTTCAATTTTGATTTATTATTACATGTATATTACACAGCAAAACATTACTGCAAGAATGTTAAGTGAACACCTTATTATAATACATGTTGAGTTCAACACTGAACAAAAGAATATGAATCCACTGGGGGCTGACGAGGTCAAAGCGTAGTCCGTTTCGCTACGACGTCGGGTATATGTTTTACTACGAAAACATTGTGTAAATACACTACTTTATCAGGCGAGTTTCATCTTTTCTGGTGTTTATGGATTAGAGAACGGAACATCCAGTAATTGTAGGTACTTATTTTCAATAATAAACTAATAACAAATGCACGTAGTTGCAACCTTTAAGTTTATTTTGAGCTAAAATCGAAATATTTCGATTTGAAGCAATGCATAAGGTGGTTATTCTGTTAAATGAGCCAATTACGGTAACTTAAATTAAATAAAACTACATGTGACTTTGATTCAGTGTACATTTCACATTTTAAAGTACAAAACAGGTTACGAACATATTTTTTAATCATTCAAATGCTTTGTTTCGAAGGAAATTACAAGTCACTTTATGTATAGGTTTCGCACAGAGTATGTATTGGTTGCGCAACGAAGTACAAATATAATGTATAGGTTGCTCAACGAAGATTCTGTATCTATTTCAGGACATATCACATGCAGTTTGCAGTTACTGCAGACCGCTATTTTCCAGTGCAAAAGATGCCGTGCTTCACTGTGCGCATTAACATCCAAACGAAAAAGTTGAACCCGGTGAAAGCCGACAGAGTCCCGGCAGAGCCCCGGTATACCGTCACTCCGCCGGCACTCACCGGGGCTATTACGGCATCAAACCACAGCAGAGCTGCTGCAACGCCCCAGTTTAACCGTGGACAACCGGGGCTCCACCGGGAAAGTATTCAAAAGTTTAATACATCCGTGATGAACCAGGAGTTACCGGGAAGGACCGGCAATGACCGGCTTTGCACTGGAAACAACCGGAACTTCACCGGAAACAACCGGGACGGCACCGTCAGAGCACCAGTTTACTTATGTAACGTAGCTATAAAGAGACTCTGCCGGCATTCACCGGGGCTCCACCGGGGCGTTGCTGTGGCTCTGCTGGGGTGTGTTTGGGCCCCGGTGGAGCTAAGGTGCCGTCCCGGTTGTTCCCGGTACAGTCCCGGTTGTTCCCGGTGCCACGCCGGTCGTTGCCGGTCCTACTTGGTGACTCCCTGTTCATCCCATAGGTATTAAACATTTCAATACTTTCCCGGTGGAGCCCCGGTTGTCCCCGGTCGTCCACGGTTCATCCCGTTGGAGCACCGGATCATCCCGGTAGGGCCCCGGTTCATCCCGGTAGATGCCTGATCACGCACTAGGGCTCCGCCGGCGTCATAGTGAGACTGGGCCTTAACCGCATTGTAACACGAGGTAAATTTACCAGCCGTCATGTACGCAGTAAACAATAACCTGTGACAGAAACCCACTGCCACACCTTTACAACAATATATTGGTTATGCAATTGCAGATTTGTGCTATTGGGGTCAAACTTTCCACACCTTACGGCTGTTACAGGTGTGCATTTTACAGGTGAAATCATGTAAACGAACATAAAGTTCATCTCAAATAAGTTGACGATAACCGATTTTCAAGAAAATCGCTTTGATATTTACATTGTAAAAATCAAAATCTGTATGAGATAAATAATGATCGAAGTTGGGACATGGGATTTACTTTGACATAAGCAGCGTTTCGAGATAAGCGAGTTGGGGATAACAAGAATCAAATGTTATTTCATAAAGAGTACCGTATGCTGAAAACCTATTGTCGCTCTCTATCAAAATAAAAGTATAAGGGATTGTCACGAGGAGAAGATGAGTCATTTTTATTGAGACCGACGACATGAGTTTCTCAACTCTCAACTGTCATCTTATATATGGATTTTCGATTTGAATCGTTTCCTTTGGCCTTGCCGTGAATTTAATTATATCATAATAATGTTCATTCAGGGTTCGCCCAAACCGTCGGTCCGCCGGTCCTGACCGGCAAATTTTTCTAAGGACCGACAAGTGATTTAAGATAATCGGTCCGACTGACCGACACAATCGGATGAAAAATGCTTTCAAAAAGATCACTAAAAGTGTATAATATGCTATTGGATTAATAAAAGGTAAATGCTTTTTGTTCAACTTCTGTCAAAATCCTTTTTTCTTACCTTCATTTTGATGTTTTGATGTCTAAAGTTGGATTAGAATTGACTATCACATGCGAGTTTAAAATCAACGGTCTTTGTTAAAAAAAGCAACCGAATGCGTCCTCCATTTTATTTGTTCCATTTAATTTCTCCACAACAAAAACCGCATGAAAACTAGTTTCAACAGGCATTTGTGAGCATTTCTGTTAAATAGTTTCATTATTATATTTTTCTGGGAAGGATATATTTTAATTTACCCACCAACAATTTCTGAAATCAAAATTAGATTTTTCACCCGATGTACTATATTTCGGATATTTTAAAATTCGGACATAGGGATATTTATGTTTTGATTTGTTGTTGATAGTTTGTAGCAATATGTTTTGTGTTATTTCAGACAACAAGAATGGATGGTGGTAATTATCATGGGCCTTTCTATCAAGAAATAGGAGTGAAAGACATTCATTTAATTGAACCTGGAAATCAACCACCTCAGCTAAGAGAAAATATTTTAACAATAGGTGTTATTTTAGAACTTGTGAAATCGGCTAATAAACAGAAATTGAAGTCATCCAAAGAAGTCTGAATGGGTGTGTGCAATTAAGTCAAACTTGATTGGATGTCACCCTAACTTTTCAAGAACACGGATTTGTAGAGCTGTGCAGGCTAAAAACAGTTTGAAAAAAAGAAGTCTTAAAAGAATACCTTTGGTTTATATGTGGTTTAGTATTAATATAATAATTGTTTAATTATATCGACTTTGAACATGTTTTTATTGTATTTTAATGTGATCAAAACCAATAAACATCAAAAAGGTACTCTCTTTCGTTGTGTTTTGCTGTTATAGTTTAGTCGGACAGTGGGACTGACAGAAACTGATTCGGACTGACAAAAATTTCAAGTCTGTCAGTCCGAATGACTGATAGATTTTTCAAGTTTTGGCGAACCCTGGTTCATTACCATGTCGACTGTGCGCTTCGGATCATGTTGTGCCGTTGTTACTACCTCGTCCTCAAAGGAAACATCCAGCCGCTCAATGACTCTGTATTAAAAAAACTTTTCTTTATTTTGCCTTCGAGAGATAACCAATACGTGTTCTGTGAGAAACGCATACACGCTAAAGCGTTGTCGTAGCGAGGCATATACGTATACTGTCAGAGCCATGATCATGCCTAATAAAAGTAATAATAATAGCCTTTACTTCTGATAACTGGGTCACCCTACACATTTCTAAACACACCAGTGGCTTAACGATACATAGATAAATTTGGAAATTGTAAAATTGTGTCATTAAACACAGTTGTAAACCTAAATTGCATTTTTTAAAGTGAAACTTGACTTCGGTTTGATAAATCAGCGGTATATTTCATGTTTAACCGCATAAACCAGACCCATCTTGGATTATAATTTAATGAAACAGACCTATGAAATGTCATTGTGCTTAAATTCAGAGTTTTGTTAGAAGAAAAGCATAATCTTACATGTTTTAAACACAATTTTCTACTACTCCGTTTTCGATTTCATGTGTATTTTAACAATGTTTTTGTAGTAAAACATATACCCGACGTCGTAGCGAAACGGACAACGCTTTGACCTCGTAAGCCCCCAGTGGAATCAATTAAAAACGATTCATAATACATTATTATATGAAACTGCATCATGATTCAAAAGTTAAAGAGCATATAGACAGCTAAAACCTAAATAGGTGAGCCTTGCCTTGGGAAAATGGGGCTTAATGCATGTGCGTAAATTGTCGTACGAGATTAACATGTGCTGATCATACCAATCAGGCAGACAATTGCTGCTTTATTGTATTTTTTGTTGAAAGGGAGTCTCTTAGAGAAAATCCAGATAAGGCGGAAAGTGTTGCCCCTGATTAGCCTGTGCAGTCTGCACAGCCTAATCTTGGACAACATTAAGTACATGCATTAAACCCCCTTTTCCCAGAGCGAGGCTCAAATATTTATTAAATGATTGATTAAGTCTTCCACATAACATCTTTTAAGAAACTTTCAGTAAAACATGTTTATTAGATGACAGGCACGGCAAAATCAGTAGTAAATTCATAGTATTAATTTGTGTTACATTATAATACTTACATATTGTTGCTGACTATAAATGTGGAAAAAGTTTGAATATGCATTGCTAAAATACATGTTAATTTTCTAAGAACTGCCCCTTTTATTTAAGGAATACTGTATGTATGCCCCTGTAATATTTCTGACAAAAGAACAAGATAAATAAATAATTATTAATAGAACAGTAAACTTGGTTTTCATTTTGTATACAAAGGATAATTATGTTCTTATTATTTACGCTATATTGAAAGAAATAAGATTACATCACTTAATAAAGAATGCATTACTGAAGATTCAAATTTAAAACAACCGTTTATCCACTTAAATGTTGAAAGCATTCTTAAACAACAAGACTAAAAAAGCTGTTAACAATAATTTTATTAACTACTTCCTTTCAAAAAAAAGGCAGGTACAGTTTTGTTGTCGTCCCTTTGAAGGTGCCCATGTATCCAAAGGATGTACTGAGATCAATCTGTGTCCTCCACATCTTCAGTGCCAACACGTTGTTCCAAAACGTTTCCTGGATAAGAAGGATGAGAGGATCAGTCACCACTTAACCCTTTTTCTGAAAAATATGAACACATAAAAAACTCAAAACCCCTTGCTAAATCTATCTATATATATATATATTAGCTGTTATTGTCCAACTTTTAAGATGCAGGAACATAATGGCCACTGTTTCGACAGTAAATGAGTTAAATTTTCTACACTTTTGATTATAAGCTGAGACAATTACATGAGTAGTTTTACGTGTTCTATATTCATATTACAAGCAACAATATTTGATAAAGATAAAATGCATTGCTAATTCCGTTAAACAGGCCCACAGACAAATAAAATATTTGATATAGATAAAATGCATTAATAATTCTGTTAAACAGTCCACAGAAAAATAACATATTTGAAATAGATAAAGTGCATTATTAATTCTGTTAAACAGGCCCACAGAAAAATAAACATGAAAAATGGGTCATATTCAACAACAGTAAACATACTGGTCTCTGGCTTGTACAGTATTGTCAGGCCATGCTACAACAAAGCTGGTCTTCATCATGGTCTACCAAATGGACAATTCTTGCAAACACACCATCATGGTTAGCTTGAGGATGGTCCAAGCTGGGCCAGGACAGGCTGTCAGTGATAACTGCTGACTGTCTGGCAGCAATTTCCTTCAACAGCTCCTATGCTTCCGTATAAGTAAGGTGGTCTATGATATCCTTGAAAAGACATTTCTGCATTTAACAATAAATGTTTTGAACATAAAGCTAAGAATTTTGACACAAGATGTAGCTACATATGTACATATAGATTTTTTTATTTTTCATGACACCATTTTTAAACATTCGTATCAGTTTTTTTTGTAAAATTTCAATATTCACCTAGTGTAGTGTAGGATCATTTTTTAAATTCTTTGCTCATGTAGCCAGGGCAACAGATAAGGATCGTTTTATCGTTTTTACGATTAATAGTGTACATAAAACGAATTGAAATACAAAATCAATCGTACATTTAATGATTACAAAATTGGAAAACGAATTGCAATCGATTCTTTGTCGTTTTATTTTACCGATACCCTCCATACTGTGTTTGATTTGAATTAGTATATTGTAACTTTCAGTACGGTCGTAATATTAGTGAAAAGTTTATATGAACACAGGTTCAGGACGGTGTCTACATAAAAATTTTCTTCCGTCAAAAAAATACGCGAAAATGTCGGCATCTTGTTCTAAACGCGGACGTGCTAAGAAAATTTCATTAGCAGCGTGCGAGCCTAATATGTTACAATTTGTAACGCGAAACAATTCGTTGGGTAAAGAGGTTGTAAAGAGTGTTTTAAAGCTAAAAATGTGTGGTCTGAGACAGAAACACAGGACTGGTATAAAACAGACTCATTATCATATATGCTTGGTCAATAGACAATTAAATGAATTTATTAATATAAGCAAGCAAACATTGACAATATGAATGCATAATGACTTTAGTTAATTTATTGCAATAAGAATTGCTGCAAATTGTCACCGCCGAATATAAAAGAGCTCATCTCACCCAGAAATAAAGGTAAGTTTTTATTAATTGGATTTATTTTGACGAATTGATTTGAGGGGAAAAACTAATTGTTTCAAAAAGCTTTCAGTGAAAACTAATTCACATGAAATCTTATCTGTTGCCCTGTGTAGCAGCACAGTTTTACATACAAAGACTTTGTTTTATATATCAACAATTAGTGCGTTGAACTGTGTTTTTTTCTGTTTCCATTCAAGAATATTGTGAAATGACATAAAAAAATTTTAATGAAATCTCAACTTGCCTGAATATCTGAAAACATTATCTACAAATTATTTCAATATTCTCAAATGAAATCAACAGAAAAAAATGCAGCTAAATAAGTATACCTTTGTTGTTTCTTGTACCAAAGTGACAAAATCCAGTGATCCCTTCTTCATAAACTTCTTGGTTTAATTATGGTTGTATCCTATTGAAAAAGTAAATACACAATTTAAACCACTTTTTAAAACTATTTATGGTCTCTATTAAAAAAGTGAGTTGTAAATATGTGGTATTATTATCTAATAAGTTTTCTTCGACATTCAGGAAATCAAATCTTGAGGATATTCAAAACAATTGAAAAAAGAGGAATATCCAGAATATTCTTGGCTTTTACAAATATAATGATACATGCATTTCAGATGACCTGTATTTGATTTATTCAAAATACAATGTACTGTTGAAATACACATTTATCAAAATATATACGTGCTTTGCTAAATTAACAAAGAATATAAAGATAAAATACTTTAAATAAAGAAACAATAAGATGCACGAAAATAAATTGGGGCGAGTTGTCTCTTGGTTGGAGCGAGTGACCATATGTTTGATGCGTGTTTGTTTTGGGGCAAGTTGGTATTGAGGCGAGTTGTCTGGCGCCAGCTACATGCATTTGATGCCATGAATTACTAAACTGTGTTACTATTTTCAAAAATATTTTGGTTATTCAGTTTCTTAATAAAATAGCTGCGCATAAGAAACTGATATAAATACATTAACCCTTTGCATGCTGGGAAATTTGTTATCTGCTAAATGTCATCCGCTGAATTTCTAAAATTAGCCATTTCTTTGATTTTTTTTTCAAAGAATACTATCAGAATAGCAAACGGTTTGGATCCTAACGAGACGCCACGTTCTGTGGCGTCTCATCTGGAACCAAACTGTTTGCAAAGGCCTTCAAAATTCGGTTCCAGCGCTTAAAGGGTTAACAATGAGTTTTGGGTTTAAATTAATAAACTACCAGTACCATTCAAATGCATTTTAGTTAAAAATAAATGTCATTGTCATATAACACACAATAATGAATATGTCAATAAATGCACAGCATCTTGAATTGCCTGCCAACAAATAATGTTGTTACTGTCAGTTATGAGGACAGAAAAAGATACTGTAATGTTTAAATGATCTCAGTACTCCAAGGCTAATGATACATTTAATTTATTTGCGCGAATACTAAAGTTAATTCTGTATTCAGCTTGGCTTTTAATTTTAGTCTCTGTCTGTAACTTAAGTGTAAACGAGAGAATCAGTATTTACGCGTTCTGTGATGTATATGCATATACTTATGTAACGAAAACGAATCATTTGATCAGTTATACTATTTTAATCTACTTTTATAAAAAAAAATCATACGCACTATTGAGTTTTACAATAAAAAAAACATGTTTTACCTTCTTCTTCCGTGTTTGACAATACAGATTCCGCCATATTTGTTGTTGTTGTTGTTGTTGTTGTCACAATGCGTGTTTATATTTAAATTTATATTTAAAATCTATATTTAGTCGGGGAAAAAACCGATCCAAGGGTCAGTGGTCCGAGCCTTGGTGCGGCTTACTTTTTTCTTTCTTATTTTAACTTTATTATTGTTTTATACTGGAGCACGTTATTTGCGATGTTTAAATTTATGAATTTAAAGCATTAAATGAAAAACTTCAAAAAAATGCAATTTAAGTGTGAACAAGCCCCTTTAACGCCACACACATTTGATCAAATTGAGCATCGTATTTTTACATATAATTATTAGGCGCCCGCATGGTCCATTTTGCCCCGCATCCATTTTTATAAGCAGAGTTTTTATTTTTATTCTTTTCATTTTGGTAAACCCTACATATTTTACTGCACATACTGTTAATTGTTCTTTAAACGGTTATTAATTCAAAATGACACCATCTAATAAGCCGAATGCGCTTGGTAGATGATAAGTAAATACTTAACAATGACTTTTGTTATTTTGCACCTTACGCGCACCTCTAATATCGCAAATTAAATACCACTTGTTTTGCGCTCGATCGCTCACATGTTTCGGAAATTCCGTCGATCAATTGCTCAATGTATTGTTACTAAACCCAATGCGTTCTATGTTCATAGCAAGTGTGCTATTTTTATTTGCAATTACATTTTCTTCGGATTGTTTTCGTCAAATTAAGTTGTATCAAAATGTTGTTTATGTGTAAAAAGATAATTGCGTCGATAGAAAATCACACTTTGTCAACAAAACAATACGCTACGAAGGTGGATTTCTTCTTTTTTGTACTCAAGGATATAACTATGTCGTTTTAATATAAAAAATTACGTCAAAGATCTTCTTTCTGTTTATTTCAAGTTCCACCATGTTACTTGAGCGATACTGCGCTTGCCGCGGGCATTCTACCCTTGGAGCAAAGTACTGTGACACCGCCAAATGCTCGTACGTGACGTCACCATTTACGTCATTGATTATATATGTATATATAAGGTATTTGTTGGATTTGGTGAAATATCGATTTTAATTCACGAGTGATCAATAAAAATATTTTTTTCTATGATCATGTGTGAATAAAAATCAATTTTCACAGAATGCAACGAACTTTCTTTTTACTTTTTGCAATTAGCAAATGATTATATTTGTAAAAAAACACACACGCTATATGTAAAAAATAGTTCCGGTAAAACCATATAAAAGTCACTTGATTGTCAGCGTGTGTTGATCTTATCACTTTAATCATAAGGGATAGAAACGATGCATTATTTGTGTGTGTATGTTTATTTTGTGTACCGGTAGTTTGTGCATATTTTATAACATACGAGAGTACTTAAGAGTACCAGGGGTACTTTTAAGTAGGACATGAGCCGACAACGACCAATTTAGCAGTGTATGCATCTCCATGCAGAGTACCTGGTGTACGCCCATAATCCGGGCGGATTCGATTTCGAAGGAAGTTCCGGAGCCGTGAACGTCGAGATCACGTGCAGCGACTCCGTGTCCAACGTCAGAGAGACGCTGATTGTGAACATCATCAATACGGTACGTCAAGGGCCTCTTTTTCATCGCTCTAGAGAAACAGAAGTGTGCATGTTAATGCTAGGTTTAAGTTCTAAGTAAGGTGAGATGTTAATTGCATTCTCATTGGTGAATATTTTAACTGAGATGTGGCTATATTGCAAGGAAGTAATGTTTGTCAATAAATGCTATTTAATAAATGTTTCTATGAATTGAACGCGGTTGCACTATTCGTAAATAATAATTATTCAAATAAAAATTATCGACCAGAACCAACTCATATCTTTTATATGTATCTCGCTCTGGGAAAACGGGGTCATCTCTGAACGAAAATCCACCTTATGATGAAAGTTTCATCACAGATTAGCCTGTGCGGACTGCACATGCGTATCTGGGATGACGTTTTACAATTTTTCGGTAGGCACCGTTGATTACTAATCCTTGGGGTTCCAGTGACGTCGCCGAGGACGTCAGCGGAACGTTGACGTTAAAGACGTAGGATTTTGTTACTTTCGATAAGTCTGATGCCACCTGCTCAATAACGAGCGCTGACGGAGTACCATTCGCCGTCACTGGTTAGTTCATGATCTCTCGTATTAGTGTAGAATCATTATTTTTTGTAGGGTATTAATTTTCTTTGATTTCTTGGGTCGATTGATTTACGAATTTAACACAAACACATCTGAAAATAAACGACGCGTTTTCCTCATGCGTTTCCCAAATTCATTATTCCATGAATTGCGCTTTTATGGTATTTATTTGTTTTGTTTAAAGGAAGCCTCTTTATCAAAAATCCAGTTCAGGTGGACAGTGTCGTCCCTGATAAGCCTGTGGGAACTGCATAGGCTGATCTGAGATGACGCTTTAGCACGTGCATTTAGTCCAGTTTTCGCAGAATGAGACGTATATAAGCTCACGCACAGACGTCTTTCAGGCAACCAAATCGTAAAGACGGCTGGATCTCTGGACTTTGAGACAAAGGCAACGTATAATCTTGACGTCACGTGCACTGACGACCTTCTTCAAACCACGGATACTTACGTCGTCAAAGTCCAAAACGTCGTGAGTAACGTTGATATTAACGTATTGAGTAACGTTGATATTTACGTGTTGAGTAAATCTTGATATTTACGTCGTGAGTAGCGTTGATATTTACGTCGTGAATAACGTTGATATTTACGTCGTAAGAAACGTTGATATTTACGTCGCGATTAACGTTGATTTGTACATCCTCACGAGAGCGTCTTTCTGATAAAATTGGTTTTAATGCATGCGCATTAAGTGTCGTTCAAGATTAGACAGTGCCTGTGCACGAAACGACACTTCAAGCAAATACATTTACCCATTTATGCCTAGTGGACTCTCCCATCCTTCTAAATTGGATCAATTTATTTCCAAAAATAGGGATGTCGAGTATATTTATTTCTATATTTAGAATATTTCTTACAGAAATTCCTTTAAGCAAACAGCGCAGACCCAGATAAGACGCCGCATCAAGCGCCGTCTCATCTGGGTCTACGCTGTTTGCCAATGTCTTTTTAAAGACTCTAGGCATAAATTGGTTTAGTCAAGTTCCAAACGAAACCCAATGTATACTGTATCATTTAAGGGTCCAAAGATAACGAGTTTGCCGACGGCGTCTACTCTGGACGAGTGGCAGACTGCGGAAAAGCTACTCACGACGCTGACGTTAGCGAAGGACGCGGCTGACTGCGTTTAAACGTCACCGACGTATAACGAGTTTAGCGTTAAATACGAGCCCGCCACAAAAGTTTTAAAACAGTATATACCTATTTATTTTGGCTCTACTGCATAAAACACATCAGGCTTAATTTAACCCTATTGAGTTTGTTTTCTGCGTAACTTGGTGTCTCTGAGACTGGGGATCAAAAGAAAGCTTCCGCAGTGGTATTCGAACCCATGACCTCTCAGTCGCTAAGCGGACACAATATCCATTACGCCACGTCCATCTATACATATAGGATAGGCTTACATTTTTCTTCTATCTTTAGAAACATTGATGAACATAATTTCAGTATAAACAGTATTTTTATGTCGTCAGTTTACGTTATAAGTATTACCTTTCAGTAATTATCATATTCTTGCATCTAGTGACGCCATTCAAGTTCTACTTATTTAAACAACTTCTTTATGACGCCATATCCACTATTTTCAGTATGTATAATATTAAAATCGCCAAAAGACAAAATTGAAGTATATTTATAGAACAGAATAGGACAGTTTATTTGATGTAAGCATCAGTAACTTGCATGTACAAAAACAAACATGCGTTTGCAGATAATACAAAACATACATTCTTTTGAAGACATGCCAGTAAATTAAAATAAATAAACATGTTTTCTTGAGAATGTCCCATATTTATGACGTCTTTACGACTGCACGATTTCTTTTAGTATGGGTTATCTACTACGTCAGCGAGGCGGTTGCGGGGCGGTCGCTTAGCTACGACACAAACCCCTTTTACAACCTGCAAATTGAGTACAGCGACGCCGCGGGGGTCAAAGGGGCGGAGAAGATTTTCGCCGTCCATATTTACGATAACAAAGCACCGACGAGCGACAACCTTAGCAGTAAGCCGAACAACATATGCTTGATTAAGGACGCCTTGCGAGAATTCTTCAGCGTTATTTAGATACTTTAAAAATAAATTCTAGTATTACTTATATAGTATTGTATCAACTTTGATCCATCTTTGTATTGCGCATTATGTCTTTTTGTTTGCCAAACGACGTTACTTTACTGTATTACGTTGACGTCACTTCTTGTGTTTATGCTTCGAATCATACTACTGATGACAGCTATGGCCGAAACATGATTTATGTTTAAGATATCCAAAAAAAACAACGTGTTTGTTAAAATTAAAACGTGTTTATGAAATTTATTGATTTAATATAATTCCTTTAGTCTCCCGATATAACGTCTTACGGTTTGTTTTAATTAAAATCGTTTAAACAGCTTTGTGTGCCTTATACGATATGGTAATCACGTGACAAAAAAAGATGGTGACGTCCATGCCGAGACCAGTATTTTTCGCCGTTTTATACGCTTTAATACTTGTTTTAATTGTTTAAATGCCGCTCACTTTCCTACCATATCAGCAAGAGGGCAGGAGCTGTAATTTTGTGACCTGCTAAGACATTTCACAGCGTAAAGTCGATGTATAGCGCGAATATTGATACTTTATTCACGCTTATCCATTTATTGCCGATATGGCTGGAAAGTGAGGGACATTTTAACAATTAACAAACGTAATAAATGGTATACTACGGAATCCGGATAATGCCATCTACTAGTATAATCTCGCCCTTCTTTCAGCAAAGGCGACACTAGACACACAAAGTGATACACGATATTTTGCGCGACAGTCTCGGTGACGCACAATATATTTAACACGATGTTTGTCACGTGATTATCCCATCTGCCTATATGACTAACATTTTATATTTGTGCAAGCAAAAGATGTTAGAATTTCTTATAACAAATTCTTTCTGAAATTTCCATATCAAACACATAAGATTTACCCAATGAGCTTTTTTATTTTTACCATGAGATTTCCTGTTTTACATAGTTTTACAGACATTGTATTTAATTATCCTCGCTCTAGGAGAACGTGTCTCAATGCATGTGCGTTTAGTGCTTTCCCGGAAAAGCCTGTGCAGTCCGCACAGCTTTATAAGGGACGACACTTTGCGCTGGCACCGGATTTGAAGTTCTTTAAACGAAAAACACAATAACAGCGGAAAGTGTCGTCCTTGATTAGCCTGTTCGGAGGACTAGTTTTATAGAATCAACCTTATTTTGGATCACGATGCCATTGAGTTGCTTTAAGAATCTTCAAACTGTTTTATTGAGTCTTCAAACGATTTTACCTGTCGTCATAGGGTTGCCTTTTACAAAACTTAGCCATGTCGCAAAAGACTTCAGCGTTACCGACACCGTGTTTACCGCAACCGGAAGTGACGTGGAAAACGATAACGTCATCTACAGTATGCTGTCCTGTACCCCGAATGCCACGTGCCCATTCATCATGTCTCCGAGTAGGTTGTTCAGTAAGCATTTTACGCGGAGTGTATCATTTACGCGGTAACGAAGTGTATAAAGGTTTCCGCCCTGTTATGGAAACGCCCCATAGTTGATCTAAGAGTGTGCTTTAGATTTAATAACCATAATAAGTGGTTCGATTCAAAAATTAGCTTTTGGGGAATACGAGTTAACATAAATGCACTGAATAATGTATCACAAAAAGCCATTCACTGTAAAAGTATTTTAATTTTTTTTTTTTTTAATGATTCCGTGGGTTGACCAATTTATTTTCGTCAGCACACAATTTCGTCATAAAAATGACTATTTCGTTAGCATATAAATTCTGTATTTTTTTTAATTTGAAAAAATGCGTTCAACACAGCAACGCAATTTTTTTTTTTTCCCCATCCAAAATCTACGATGTAAAGTGTCCATAAAAAGGTTATTTATTGAAGTATACACGAATTATCAATTACAACGGTGGTACTCTATAGTCTCCGCCTATTGAATTTGCTTAAATTGCTTTCTTTACTTGTTTGTGGTTCGGTAAAATTTGAAAATGTATTGTACTAATATTTATTATATTGCGTACAACTATCTTCATTTTCATATCTTAAAAACAGATGGTATTTGCCGCATAAATCTTCAAATCATTAATGATAGCTTGTGTACAAGCATAATCTATTGCGCAATTCTAGATGGAACCATAGTAACGAACGCGGATCTTCATTCGTACCCTAACAACTCGTTCCAACTCTCGGTTGTGGCAACAGACAAGTATAACAAGAATCCGACTCCGTACACCGTCATTGTAGAAATAACTGGTCAGTACATTGAGACAACTAGGTAAGTGTTGGATAAATTAATTTAGCGAGGATAACAAAACCGAAACCATAAACATTGGCGACGTAAATGCTAACGTATCCGTTTTAGACACAGTTACCGGATATATTCTAGTTTTGTCAATGTTTCTCTGCCTTTGAAAAAAACAACAGATGGAAAAATAAAAACCAAAACATGCACACCCACAACTGACGAAAGGAAACAAATCAAATCGACGACAATATTTGTACTTGTGTTCGCTGTTTATGTCATTGTATTTAATTTTGTCAATGCATGTGAAATGTACCATTTAATGTCGAGATTCGTCTTATAGCTACGAATTGCTCCGACCGGTTTCGCATTAAAATATTTCTTTCTGTCATTGTTTGCCTTTCCACCTTGATTATTGGAGGGGAGGTTATTGTGATTAAGTAACAAGGAATGAGTATGAAATCATGATTGATAAAGCGCTTGATTTAAACAAGAACGTCATCATGCTTGGGGACATAAATGAAGACCAATTTAAACACAATGCTTGCCTCTCTCAATCAGTATCCCTGTATAACATGCACAACGTTATCTCTTAAGCGAAAAGGGTCACCGCAAATACTGCTACACTAATTGATCCGATATTAGTCTCGGTAACCATTTCATGCTTGAACAGTGAAGTAATAGTTATCCCTCAAACTGTTAGTGACCATCATGCTTCTACCATTCATGTTACAATTCCTTTAAAAACAGCAAACCGATTCAACGAAACATTTGGTTGTATAAATATGCCGATTTCGATCGACTAAACAATCTTATTACATGTACAAATGGGAATTACTCCATGATTCTAATGTAAATGAAGCAACTGTTATGTTTACGAACAAACTTATCAAACTTATAAAACTTTGCATTCCAAATAAACTTGTCACAGTGCGCCCTCATGACAAACCATGGTATGATTATTCTATTAGAACAATGGCTCGTAAACGAGATAGACAAAAACACATATCCATAGACAATCCTACTTCTTCTAACTGGAATAAATATAAACAACTTCGAAATAAGGTTATTAACATGATAAAACATTCAGAAGAATAGTTTTATGCTAACCTAGAAACATCTCGTGATGAACCAAATACTTCAAATCCAAAAAATATTGGAAAACACTAAAGCAACTAATAAAAAAAAATTCTCACCCACATTCGATACCACCTTTACAGTCAACGGACTCTGACGGCAATCTTATCGTACATTTGTCAGATACTGACAAGTCAAACTGTTTTAACAGATACTTTGCCTCCATTGCGTCGTTGAATGACTCAGCCGGTGTTCTTCCACAATTCTCAGATATCTCTAACGCAAAATTATATAACCTGCCCATATCAGAATCGGAAATTATAGATGTTATTAAATGCTTAATAACCAATAAAGCCGTCGGTTGTGACCTTATAAGTCATATTGTCATTAAGAAAACGAGTAATTCTATTGCTTAGCCTTTTTGTATCCTCTTTTACAAATCACTAAACGAAAGTACATATCCCGCCCAATGGAAAGAAGCGATTGTAATGCCTCTATTTAAAAAGGGGAAACCGAATAATCCTTCCAACTACCGTCCTATCTCATTGTTAAGTTGCGTAGGCAAGCTGATAGAGAGGATAGTTTATAAACATTTATACAACCACCTTCTTGCTAACAAACTTATATACTCCAACCAGTCGGGCTTCTTAAAAGGTCACTCCACGGTCGCTCAATTAATCGACATTTTTGATCAAATAACGAAAGGTATTGATGAAAAGAAACTCACATGCATGGTTTTCTGTGATATTTCTAAAGCGTTCGACCGCGTCTGACACACAGGACTACTCTTCACACTTAAACAAAATGGATTTGATGGTAATTTACTTAATTGGATAAAAAGTTATCTAGGGAGTTGCATTCAAAAAGTCGTGGTTGGTGCATCAATATCTCAAATGTTAGAGCTTAATGCCGGTGTTCCACAGGGATATGTTCTAGGCCCATTATTTTTTCTTGTTTACGTAAACGACATAGTCAAGCACCTTCAATGTACTGCCCGCCTTTTTGCCGATGACACTTCCCTCTAATGTACTACCTCAAATATATATATATAACATTGAAATTGTTCTGAACCATGACCTACAAGTTATAAGTAACTGGGCAAAACTATGGCTTGTAGATTTTAATCTACATAAAACCATGGCTATGTTGTTTTTATCACACCATGCTGTTCCCCAACCACATGTTTTATTTAATAATGTACCGGTCAATTTTGTAGAAAACCACAATCATCTCCTACTAGATTTATCATACACAATTCAGGTATTTCAATACATGTATATACCAAAACACTCATATGGTAAACAAATGAACAAATACATTACCACCTGTCAACTTAATGTACGTCTTTAATGCGGACTCAAAATATATAATGATAATTATATAAGCAATAGTAAAGTATGCTTGATTGGTTATTGTCGGCTCAGATACTACTTCAAAGTACCCGGGGTAATTAAAAAATATACTGCAAAGTATGCGGGGTACAGAAAATATATTAGTATATTATACCAGTTCTAAAAAGTCTTCCGTAGTATGACCGGGTGCGTATTTTCCGTATCCAGGGTACATTGTAGAATACTTTTGAGTACCCGGGGTACTTTTAAGTAGTACCTGAGCCGACAATGACCAATTGAGCGTAAATTATGTGTGGTGTCCCTCGATCGTGCTTAGGCTACTACAAAGTATCCGGTGTATGGAAACTGTACTAAAAGTGCCTTGGAATCTCGCCGAGTGCCTTTAAGCGTATTATCCGTACCTGGGTAACATTGTAGTATACCTAATACTAATAGTACACAGGGTACTTTGAAGTAGTACCTGAGCCGACAATTAACAGTTGAGCATTAATTATGTGAGGTGTCCCGCGATCGTGCTTAGTCTTTCGCTTTCAATAAGCACCCTCACACACAGGGAAATATATGTAAATTTATCAGCTGTATGCGTGTATATGGTACCCAGGGTACTTTAAAGTTTACTACACGGAACCTGGTGTATGGAAAATAGTGTATGGTGCCTTTAAGCGTATAATTCGTACCCGGGAACATGGTAGTTTACCTAAGGGTACATGGGGGTACTTTATAAGTAGTACCTGAGCCGACAGGGACCAATTGATTATGTGTGGTGTCCCTCGATCTTGCTTAGGATTTCGCTTTCTGTAAATCTATTAGCTGCAGGGCTCGCGCAAGAGGGCGACATGAGCGACTGTGTCGCTTTCTTACGCAAAATGTCGCCTAAAACTAAAGAAATTGTAGATAAAAAGCGAAATCCAGTCTCCCTCTTACTGGAATTTGTTTACATCCGGTTTTCTCGATGTCAAGGTCTGATTCAATTTTCAATACACAGCAAAATGTTGCACCCTGGAGCTTGTCGCAATTAAGCGACAGGTAATTTAAACCCCACACCCGATTCTCCCAACTTCCGAACTTATCCAATCGGTGATAGATATTCATCAAGTCAGCGTTCAAGTCACATTGTAGCTTGCCAATCAACACTGAGTTCGCTCACACATAATTTTTGGTAATTCATGCGCAGACGCTGTATAAAGTTAGTTGGAAATACACAGTTGATATTGTCGTCTGCCAACACGGCCGATGGCAAGCGTCATATTTAAAGATAAACAAATAAAAAGGAGCGTAACAATAAATAAATTATTTCTAAGCTGATCACTTTACACCTTTCTACTGACTATCGATCTGAATTAACAAAAGGATGATAATTAAATAATTAGATCTATGTCGATGATGTTACACCTTTCTGCCAATTATCGTTTGATAAAAAGATAATTACATTAAGTTGTTTTTTAGCGACAAACTATGCTATTGTAAAGCAATATGTCAATTAAATTGTATATTAATTACGTATTTGCTAGGCTACTGGTTTTCTTTTATGCAGTCAAACGATATGCACATTTTAGTTCATTTACAAAACGCGTACAATTTTTCGGACGGTCGTTTTTGGATACATTATTTTTCGTCGATTATAATTTATTTTAGAAGTTGACATGGGGTGATACGGACGGTGTGGTTTATAATATTTCGAATTGTATTCATCAGATATTGAAATTGGAAAGACTATAAAAATAACAAATAATAGTTAACAAAGCATATGTTAAATGTCATATTTCAAACATAAATATTTATCTGGTCTGAGCTTATGTTGGCTACTGCTTCATATACATTTTTTCTTCGAATTACTTTAGTCTTTATAATATCATATATATATATATATATATATATATATATATATATATATATATATATATATATATATATATATATATATATATATATATAGGGAGAAAGGTGTGTGAACAACCAGATATACAGACAGACATACATATTCCCATTTGAGACTTCGGCGTGTGCGCCTAGCTACGGTGCAGAACGAGACATACATACTATGAAATCCCCATCCCCAGAAAAAGGATGGTTCATTCACAGTTATACATCCCGCACTTACACCGCAACACATCTCGACGTGGGAACATTTTTTTATTACATACACAGAATGGACTATATATATATATATATATACATCAAAATGGATTGAATATAGAGCTAGTAAACTTATAGTTATTAGTTATGTATACTACAGTGGTATACTGCAATAATGTGATACACATGTATATATGTGTGTTGTAACCCCCTACACGCAAACCCTTGTGTCCGAGTCTCTCCACTTCTCCCTAAAGTCTCCTCACTTCTCCCTAAATCAGTGTCCAGGGAGAAGTCACTTCTCCCTAAAATTTGAGCCCAGCGTGAGCCCTGAGCTGTATGTGTTTATATTTCATTATAACAATGCATATTCATTCTTTATTCTTTCTTGTTTTATTTGTTAAGTTTATTTTATGGTGTTTCTTTTTTCAATTACTTTATACTTTGCGTGGGTGTATGTCTGCAATATTTTTCTATGTGTACATGCATATTAAAGGGATCTATTTACGGTTTGGTAAATTGACAAAATTGAAAAAAGTTGTTTCAGATATTTGAGAGGAAACAGTATTACTGAACATTTGCCATGGCCTAATATAGCCATTATATGCATCTTTTGACGATTTAAAAACCTAAAAATTATAAAGCGTTGCAACGCGAAACAATTGAATAATTTGGAGAGTTCTGTTGTTGTCGTTGAAATTTGTGAAACTACGAAGATTGCTTATATAATGTATAAAATACGCATCTTATGTATGCTTGGCAAGATAGCTCAGTTGGCTAATCGTTTTTACTGCAGGATTCCGGCGGTCACTGGATCCAGCCCTGCTGCGGGCTACTTTTTTTTCCTTTTTTAAATTTTATTTTGGATTTTTTACTGGAGCTTTTAAAATTTAATGTTTACATTTATCAATATAAAGCATTTAATGACAAACTTCAAAACATGCCAAAATGTTTGAAAAGGCCCCTTTAAATAATCTAGCCTTATTACCGAAAACAAATATGGAATATGTTCAATAAATATTTGAATTGATGCAGCAAGTCTTTCATAGCATTTCAAACCTCATTCACTTAGTAAAATAGTAAAAGTTACACCAACACCACATTTTATCTTTATTTTACTAACAACTTGTTTACAATGCAAACATACGCCCGATATTATTCAACTTACTAATGGAACATGACACTTATCCGATTGCAGCGAGAATACAGTCATAAGAATGTGTCCTAATTCAAACTACACTGTTATACACAATACAATTTCAACTGCTACCATAAGACCAGATCGTCAGATTATACGGTGAAAACAATTTGTGCAGTGTAACCTTTTCTTTTGCTTTGCTCTAATCGATAATTCACATCTTTCGCCATAAACGATTCGTTATCAAGTTTATGTTTTGAGCATTTCTCAACAAAATACACGCAAATTGATGTCGATTGCAACATATATTGTGTTTGTAACAATG